>NC_134825.1:168140245-168319671 GCF_004210375.1 Tachypleus tridentatus
TTCTGCTCTTTTCTCCAGCTGGTGAAACTGACAACTCTGGAATTATCTTAACAGTGGTTCCTGGGATTTCTAGCAGGTAAACTAAACATTTTTTTTTAACACACATACACATGTCTATGAGTGTATCGTACTAATATTCACTGGTTACAGCATTTAACTTTTAAGCAGAAATGAGCCACATGGTTAAATGTAATCCAATGTAAAGTGTAATTTAACTGTAACACACAACCGAACTGAAACTGATCATTTGTTTTTTTATTGGCTTTTCAAAAGAATGATTACAAATACTTGTGTTTATTTCATCCATTGCTTCAAACATCATGGTTTTTATCTGATGTCTACAAACACAATTTATTGATTTAACAGAAAATTTTAAATGTTTTTATCAGCAACATAAATATTTTTTATGTAAATATAAATGTATTTATAAATACATATATTATTTTTGATGGTTGTTTCATCATTATTATTGCAATACAAATACAAGCTCATAAATATTGAGTGAACTTCCAGTTATTATACAGGATGAAATGTAACATTAATTATTATATCACATTTAATAGAGTGACCAAAAGGACTGGAGTGCTGCTACTGGGAACTGATGGGAGAATTCCAGCTCATAAAGAGAGTAAGTACAAAAATAATATACAAACACTGAACCTTGACAAAGTGTTCTAGAACTCAGGGTCATAATTTGCATAGAAAATGATACAATAACTACATGGCAGTGCATTTTGTAACACCATATCTTTTGGTCTATATTTTAATCTTAAAAGAGCTTGAATTTTATTAGATTTATTTCCAATACTTATTCATTTGTAACAGTTTTACCCAAAACAGATGATCACCTGGTGAAGTAATTCTTGATGACAAGAAACCTACTTGAAATAAAAAATGTATCTCAGAATGACTGGTATGGGTATTAACATTTTTATTGATAAGGAGAGAACAACATTTCGACCTTCCTAGGTCATCTTCAGGTTTCTTAACCAGCCATACTGAGATACAAAAATGTCACCTGCTCCATTCAGAACTCGTGATGTAGTCTAAGTTTCTTTAGTTATTAAATTCACAGGATAATTATAAAGGTGATTACACTATGTAATAAAATTTTTACTTTTTATTGTTCGTGGGCATAAAGTGTTATTTCCCAATTGCTTATGCCTAAAGTAAATGGAAAAGACCTATTTTTCTCTTTAAACTTTACTTTTGTGACCTGGGTAATGAAATTTTCAAATTTACCCATTTTCTGGAACATTCCAGGTAGATTCAGTGCTGAGTAGCTGATAGAGAATATTCTTGAACTTTCTAGAATGTTGAAGAAGCCTCAAAGCTGTGCTGCTCCATAACGGGAATAAGGATCCGTTTCTTCCCCTGGTTCATTCGGTGCACCTCAAAGAGGAATATAAGAGCATCAAGACCTTGGTAGAAGTCTTGAAGTATGATGAGTATGGCTGGGAGGTTATCGGAGACTTCAAAATGGTGGCATTCCTGGTGGGGCTCCAAGGGGGCTATACCAAGTTTCCCTGTTATCTATGCCTTTAAGAAAACAGGAACACAGCAGTGCACTACAACAGGAAACACTGGCCACAATAGACAGAGTTCTCTGTGGGGAGGCACAATGTCAAGTCTGACCCACTAGTGGATTTCCAGAAGGTGTTGTTCCCACCATTGCACATAAAATTGGGTTTTATGAAACAATTTTTCACAGCTCTTGATAAGGAGCCTGCAGCCTTCAAATACCTTCAAGACTTCTTCCTTCCTAAGCTGTCAGAAGCAAAGGTCAAAGCCAGTTTCTTCAATGGACCACAGATGAAAAATATCCTGGAGTACACGGAATTCCCCACAAAGCTCAATATGAAGTAAAAAGCATGGGGCAGCTTTGTTGCAGTGGTTCAGGGCTTCTTGGGCAATCACAAGGCCAAAAATTATGTGGAACTGGTTGAGGCTCTGGTGAAGAACTATGGCGAAATGGGCTGCAGGATGTACCTGGAAGTCTGTATCCTTGATGCTCATCTTGGTGAATTCAAGGAGAACATGGGAACATACTCAGAGGAGCAAGACAAAAGCTTCCACTAAGATATATTGGACTTTGAACGCTGTTAACAAATCTCAAAAATCTACTCACTTCTAAACATTTTTGTATAACTTTAGTGTAAATACATGTAAATCTTAATTCATATGTCATTTTATTCAGACCTTATGTAAATGAAAATTTGCCCATTTTTACATAGAAAATAAGTTAATCTCTAAATTTCATTATCCAGGTCACAAAAGTAAAGTTTGAAAGGAATAATGGTCATTTTTTGTACTTTTACAACATAAGCAATTAAGAAATAACACATACTATCCAGGAACAAAATTTTTATTACATAATGTGATTATATCTTTAAAAACTCGTAATCTAGGGAAAGCTAAATTTTATCAGAGGAACCGTGAGAACTGAATGTCTTATCTGTGTAAATTTGAACAGGATACATTACCTTAGCAGTATTCTGCAGATTGACATGTATTTTATGTACATAATTGAACTGGTATTGTTAAAAAATAGAGAGACAGAAGAAAAAATGAAATCAGAACTGGTCTGGGAGAAAAGTGATTTTACTATACAGTATTATATGCCTTTAAAACAAAACCATGTAACACATCCATACTTTCTTCAGTAATACCTCTGATCTTAATGCAACAGGTCTAATGATTAAGGTGCCTCGGTTTTGATTCCCCGTCACTAAACATGCTCACCCTTTTAGCCATGGGACATTATAATGTGATGATAAATCCCACTATGTTTTGGTAAAAGAGTTAACGATTGATGGTATTGACTATTACTGCTAAATTATGGATGGCTAGGACAAGTGTCCCTCATGTAAGTTTGCACAAAATTCAAACTTAATGTATCTCTGTTCTAGTTTTGCTTCTTTAATACAACTAGTTTTAAGATACAATGATCTTAAATATGAAGGTTTCCTAATAAACTACTTTCTAATACAGTTGTGTTGATTGTACAGGATAGTTGTGTGTTCCTTTTAAGTGATATGTTTATTGGTCATTGAAATCAATCTGACAGTTGAGGTTTAGCATATCTTTTATAAATCTCATGTTTTCAAAGCTCCCATTGAAATTGTTTTCATATTGTTAAGTAAAACACCCAGCATTTAAGAAGGATAATTTATGTTGCATGTAATTTATTTTAATGATTTTGGGAATATAACCACAGAACATCAATCTTCATATTCTTAAAGAAATGGCTAATTGAATTTTCAACTTAAAATATAAAATTAATGCTTGAATATGTTAACATTCTAAAATATACCAAGAAGATTTCCTTATATTCTCTTTGATATACTTGGATATTGAAATTAATCTTTCTAATGGATGCATTTAGAGCACATGGAAACAGAATGTATGATCCAGGACCAAATAGAAATTCATCCTTTCACTTTTCGGACACACACTCACCAGTTGGGTAAGTATTTGGGAACATACTTGTATTAAACTTGAAGCTAGGTAACATCACACACACACACACACACATATATATATATACGTTCATATTTAGTTTCCAGCTGCTGTGTAATTTGCATTATGGTATACAAATAGGACAGCAGTGCCCTCTATTAGGCATCATATATAAATACTTCAGTATTTCAACTCACATGTCCTTTCTCACTTAAAGTGAGTACTTCCGATTGGACTTACTTTATTAGTCTGCTTAAATTTGTTGTTTGTTCGGTTCTCCTATATATCTACTTGGTATCTAAAAATTGGAATAGGAATAACATTTCTTGTCTGCGTTTTTGATTGGGGAAGTAAGAGTAAATACAAAAACCTGAGGCTGTACTGTCTTCATATGCTGTAATATTATCCAAGAATGATAAAACTTTTATCTACAGAACAACTAGAGGTCTGACAGAAATTTATTGTAGAGCGAGTCTGAATTTTCTAACTTTGATTGACGTTTAAGACGCTGAACACAATGAAACAATATTTGACTCTCAAAAACAAAAAATGTTTGTATGGACTAAAGAAAGTTCCTTTGTTGAAAAGATCTCCCCCTCTTTATTGTGAAGATAATAGACTGAGAAAAGCATGCATGGCATTATATACAGGAAACAATATTGCTAGTCTGCTCATACCTCTTGTGCTACCCACGTGATTTTTTTATCACTTTCACTGCGAGATAAAGGAGATTTTTTGTTGTTATTTTTGCGTGACAGGTCACCTGACCTTTCAATGGAAAACACTTCAAATTATCTTTATATTGTATATAAATATTTAAAGAAATATGTCTCACAAGAAGACAGCAGTGATACATCAGGTGAATGACCAAGAACTGTAGGTAACTAGGTCAAAAGAAAGTTAAAACTACATACACCAGAATAAATGAAAACGTTGAAAAATTTCTATTTTAAAACAAATGATAACCCTGCATACCACAAGAGAAAATTAAACACACACACACAGGTAAATATGAATACAAGTAAAATGGAAAGATGTTTGTTTGTTTTTTGAATTTCGTGCAAAGCTCCACAAGCGCTATCTGCGCTAGCCGTCCATAATTTAGCAGTGTAAGACTAGGCAGCTAGGGACCCACCTCCAACTCTTGGGCTACTCTTTCTACCAACGAATAGTGGGATTGCCCATCACTTTATAATGCCCTCACGGCTGAAAGGGCGAGCATATTTGGTGTGAATGAAATCAAACACACGACCATCAGATTACAAATCGAATGCCGTAACCACCGAGCCATGAACCTTAGGAAGGCCATACATTTACAGGATGGTGATCCATAAGGGTATAGTTAGTAACTGTTAGTAACTTTACCCAGTTTTATAATTTTCCTATTTTGTAAATGCTGATGACGAGCAGTCTTCAGTTCTTACATCTAAAAATTAAATATACCTAATGTACAAAGTCTAACAGGAAACAATGTTTTTAAAATAAGTCTTACTATTGTTAAACTTTTCTATTTTACTACTGTTACGTTTTTACAGTCTTAATTGCTTTTAGGCAAAACTAATAAACAGTTTATGTAATGATATAAATATAGTTATTAACATATGTATCATACCTGTTTTTATAACCTTCTTGTACACACATGTGCATTAATACAATCCATGATCAAAATTATGAACATAATATCTTTAGATGCAGTCAACTACAAAACTGTTTCAAAAAGATGTCATAAAATAACTAGTTTCCAGAGAAATCAACAGTTACTAAATTATTTAATGTAGTAAAACCCCAGAATGTTTTTATTTTTTCAAAAAATATAAAACTTTTGCTTATTATGGAACCACTTTCATACACTTCTGAGACTGCGTATCACATTTCTGTACAAATTTTTTCCTTATTTGCATAGAAACTACCTCTAGTAACACAAAATAAAAACACTTGTACTTCTTAAGAACTAACTGTTGTAAAAAAAAACAGAAACACTCGTTTTCATAGAAACTAACTGTGGTAACAGTAAATGAGAAAAATAAACACTTTCCCTCTTGTAAACTAAGTTTAGTAACACAAACTAAGATATTGTCTTCTTAGAAACTAACTGTAGTAATATGAAACAAAATCACTTGTTCATTATAGAAAATAACTGTTGTAACACAGAACAAAAATAGGAAAAATAACTTTCCTTCTTAGCACACTTGTGATATGAAATTATTTATATAGAACTGAGTTTTAAAGATATTAGTGCAAATTGTTCGGTTGTTTTGAATTGAACACAAAGCTACACAATGGGCTATCTTTGATCTGCCCACTACGAGTATCGAAACCCGGCTTTTCGCGAGGTATGTTTGCAGGCATACCACTTAGCCACTGGGCGGACAAATTGTTTGGAAAGTAATCTAACCACCACATTATTTGAATTGTATAACCAGCCTCTTTAAAATAAGGTTTTTATCTCTGGGACAACAATACTTCTTTATCCTTGGTCTCAACTATGAATGGTGATTTTGATTTTAACATAAAATATTCTTGATGCTGAGATATCCACATTTTATTTCACAAAGTTTCAAAATGACTTGCTCAAGTTTGACTCAATGAATCTGAAGAAAGTAAGAAAAGCTATCAGGTTGTAAACAGTTAACAAACAAAAATGTAGCTGTTTATTATGAGAATAATAACAAAAGATAATGCAGGTAAAAACATATATGGAATTACTCTCAAAGCAAGTAATTATGAGGGGTATCTTTAAGAGTGGGATACCGTCGTGTAGAAATTTGTTCTTTTTCTGGTTATTTATATGACAAGCTACACTTTGTCCAACATTGTAACATATATGAATGTAACATTCTTAAATCATGATTGTTTAACTATTTAGTGTTTGAAAATTGTAATAGTTTGTTTGTAACTTCTCCTTCCAAGTAAGAACTTTCACAGAAAGTGTTGTGCAGAAACTGGTCATTTAATGTTGAAACAGAATAAGATGAACGTGAAAATGTAATAAATGATTGAAAATTACGGAGTTTCAGACCAGAGCAAATGTCGCACCTTCTAAATATGGGAAAAGAACAGCTAGTTACGTATTTATCAATTTATTATTTAGCTTACAATAGAGAGAAAAAAACTGATAAGCTGAAATCACTTGATAAAATATCCATGACTAGAGACTTGTTATACAACATTATTTACACTTTTTTATTATATATTTGTTTCATCTGATGAGATATAAATATATTTATCTGAGTATCCAAGAACTGAAATAATTTTGACTGTATTTTGATACACTTGAATGTCATTGTGTTAAAAGTTTTTGAAACTGTGATTTCGTGATTTCCAAATTTGAAGAGCAATTTTGTTCTTTGAAAATGTTTTCGTGTTTTATATCTATTAAAGTTTTTTTTTCAAATATATAAAAAACAAACTGTTCTTTCAAAGTTTATGATCACTGAAAGTGAGTGTTTTTATTAGAAGATTAATTTTTGTTGTTGTTTTGTGTCCCTGATGTTTCAGTATGAGATAGAAACTCATTCCTCTGACACTTTTATGAATTTGATAAACGTTTTTCTCCAGACAGTCCATGTAATTTGTAGTCCTATAGTCCTAGGGTTTTAATTTTTACAAATAATAATAATTATGATTCATCTGAAAGTTAAGGTTCTCACGTCAAGTTTGTAAGATAATAACTTTTCAGTGTTCTGTGATCTTATAAAATGCATTCTACTCAATATATTCGTGTTCATTGTTCAGTGATAATGTTTGTGAAAAATTACTTTTGTAACAACCAGAAGTTCTTTTTTGATTAGATATTTTAAACAACCCATCCCTCATGTATACATTAATGATATATTTTCAGGTATTGGTAGTTCACACGATAAACTTGGGACAACCTGTTAAAGAAACAGAATAACAACTGATCAAAAAATCATATAATGATTGCACTTTGTGGCACATGTTGAAACAAATTACTATATACATATATATTTTATTGATATATACTTTTTTTGTCCTGCATTGAAATTTTAGGATGTGATTTGTAGTATGGCATGGATGCTGCGTCTCTGGTTATTGCAGAAAAGTACATAAATGCCTTCAGTATATTAGCTAAAACAAGAAATACTTTGTTACTTCCAATTAACATAGGAGATTTATCAAGTATGGTTATTCAAGTAAGTAAATGGATTCTATTACTTAGAGTGTTTTTATCAAAGTCCTTGTCTGCCAAATCTATCTCTCTCTGAGAACTTGTACCATGTGTGTTATTTGTGTAAAGAAAATACAACTGGACTCACAATAAAAATACATATTAAAGGTCCATGAAGTCATTTAATTTCTCAAATATTTGAGTGTTTCAAGTTTTATTAGAATGTGGATTGTAGAGCATAAACTACACTAAAATAATAGTTTTACGTTGTTTTTTACAGCCCGATTCTTGACAAAAATGTAATTTTGCGAACATTTTGTCTTGTAAAGACTAGAAATTAAAATCATGAGTAAAAATTAATAATGCATTATAATAGAGCATATTTTAACTTGAATAATTTTTTTATCTTTTCGAGATTTTAAAACAGTTTTTGTAAATGGTCAAAGTGTTAGAAAACAGTCACATTGGAAAAGTCAAAACATGTAGTAATTATCTATTTCCGTTGAATTTGTCTCACATGAAATAAAAGTTATCTAGTTATTTGTTTTTCTCATTAAAATGGCAAAAAATAATACTGAATTAACTATTCAAGTTTCTAGTTTTCAATTAATCGTAATAAATGCCAAAAGCAAAATGTTTTCCATTTCTTTATAGTATAAAATTTTCAAGTAAACTTGGTCGTAAGTCACAAGTGTCTTACTGATGGTTATCACTATAAACACAGTCTCACTGATGAATGTCACTAGAAACACTGTCTCACTGATGCTTGTGACCAGAAGCACAGTCTCACTGATGGTTGTCACTAGAAACACAGTGTCAGTGATGGTTGTCTCTACAAACACATTCTCACTGATGGTTGTCACTAGAAACACAGTCTCACTGATGGTTGTCACTAGAAGCACAGTCTCACTGATGGTTCTCACTAGAAGCACAGTCTCACTGATGGTTATCACTAGAAACACATTCTCACTGATGGTTATCACTAGAAACACATTCTCAATGATCGTTGTCACTAGAAGCACAGTCTCACTGATGGTTCCCACTAGAAGCACAGTCTCACTGATGGTTATCACTAGAAGCCCATTCTCCCTGATGGTTGTCCCCTGAAACACAGTCTCACTGATGGTTATCACTAGAATCACTGTCTCACTGATTATTATCACTCGAAACACAGTGTCAGTGATGGTTGTCACTAGAAACACAGTGTCACTGATGGTTATCACTAGAAATACAGTCTCACTGATTGTTCTCCCTATAAATACAGTCTCACTGATGGTTATCACTAGAAGCACTGTCTCACTGATGATTATCACTAGAAGCACAGTCTCACTGATGGTTGTCACTAGAAGCACACTCTCACTGATGGTTCTCACTGAAAGCACAGTCTAACTGATGGTTATCACAAGAAGCACAGTCTCGCTGATGGTTATCACCAGAAACACAGTCTCACTGATGGTTATCACTAGTAATACAGTGTCAGTGATGGTTGTCACTAGAAACACAATCTCACTGATGGTTTTCACTCTCACTGATGGTTGTCACTAGAAACACAGTCTCACTGATGGTTATCACTAGAAACACAGTCTCACTGATGGTTGTCACTAGAAACACAGTCTCACTGATGGTTATCACTAGAAACACAGTCTCACTGATGGTTATCACTAAAAACACACAGATGGTTGTCTCTACTTTTCACTGATGGTTGTCACTAGAAACACAGTCTCACTGATGGTTATCACTAGAAACACAGTCTCACTGATGGTTATCACTAAAACACAGTCTCACTGATGGTTCACTCACTCAGAAACACAGTCTCACTGATGGTTATCACTAGAAATACAGTCTCACTGATGGTTGTCACTAGAAACACAGTCTCACTGATGGTTGTCACTAGAAGCACAGTCTCACTGATGGTTATCACTAGAAACACAGTCTCACTGATGGTTATCACTAGAAACACAGTCTCACTGATGGTTATCACTAGAAACACAGTCTCACTGATGGTTGTCACTAGAAACACAGTCTCACTGATGGTTATCACTAGAAACACAGTTTCACTGATGCACAGTTCATTCATGGTAGAAAACACAGTCTCACTGATGGTTGTCACTAAAAACACCATCTCACTGATGGTTATCACTAGAAACACAGTCTCACTGATGGTTGTCACTAGAAGCACACTCTCACTGATGGTTCTCACTGAAAGCACAGTCTAACTGATGGTTATCACAAGAAGCACAGTCTCACTGATGGTTATCACCAGAAACACAGTCTCACTGATGGTTATCACTAGTAATACAGTGTCAGTGATGGTTGTCACTAGAAACACAATCTCACTGATGGTTTTCACTAGAAACACAGTTTCACTGATGGTTGTCACTAGAAACACAGTCTCACTGATAGTTATCAGTAGAAAGACAGTCTCACTGATGGTTGTCACAAAAAACACAGTCTCACTGATGGTTGTGACTAGAAGCACAGTCTCACTGATGGTTATCACTAAAAACACAGTCTCAATGATGGTTGTCTCTACAAACACATTTTCAGGGATGGTTGTCACTAGAAGCACAGTCTCACTGATGGTTATCACTTGAAACACAGTTTCACTGATTGTTGTGAATAAAAACACAGTCTCACTGATGTTTTTCACTAGAAACACAATCTCTGATGGTTATCAGTAGAAATACAGTCTCACTGATGGTTGTCACAAAAACACAGTCTCACTGATGGTTGTGACTAGAAGCACAGTCTCACTGATGGTTATCACTAGAAGCACAGTCTCACTGATGGTTAACACTAGAAACACAGTCTCACTGATGGTTATCACTAGAAACACAGTCTCACTGATGGTTGTCACTAGAAGCACAGTCTCACTGATGGTTCCCACTGAAAGCACAATCTAACTGATGGTTATGACTAGAAGCACAGTCTCATTGATGATTATTACTACAAACACAGTGTCAGTGATTGTTGTCACTAAAAACACCATCTCACTGATGGTTATCACTAGAAACACAGTCTCACTGGTGGTTGTCAATAGAAACACAGTCTCACTGATGATTGTCTCTATAAACAGTATCACTGATGGTTGTCACTAGAAGCTCAGTTTTATTGATGGTTCTCACTAGAAACACAGGTCCATTGATGGTTGTTTCTACAAACACAGTCTCACTGATGGTTGTCACTAAAAACACATCTCACTGATGGTTATCACTAGAAACACAGTCTCACTGATGGTTATCACTAGAAACACAGTCTCTTTGATGGTTATCACTAGAAACACAGTCTCACTGATGGTTGTCACTAGAAACACAGTCTCACTGATGGTTATCACTAGAAGCACAGTGTCACTGATGGTTATCACTAGAAGCACAGTCTCACTGATGGTTATCACTAGAAGCACAGTCACTGATGGTTATCACTAGAAACACAGTGTCACTGATGGTTGTCACTAGAAACACAGTCTCATTGATGGTTATCACTAGAAACACAGTTTCACTGATAGTTGTCACTAAAAACAATCTCACTGATGGTTGTCACTAGAAACAAAGTCTCACTGATGGTTCTCACCAGAAGTACAGTCTCACTGATGGTTATCACTAGAAGCCCATTCTCACTGATGGTTGTCACCAGAAGCACAGTCTCACTGATGGTCATCACTAGAATCACTGTCTCACTGATGGTTATCACTAGAAACACAGTGTCACTGATGGTTGTCACTAAAAACACATCTCACTGATGGTTATCACTAGAAACACAGTCTCACTGATGGTTATCACAAGAAACACAGTCTCTTTGATGGTTTATCACTAGAAACACAGTCTCACTGATGGTTATCACAAGAAACACAGTCTCACTAATGGTTGTCATTAGAAACACAGTCTCACTGATGGTTGTTAATAAAAACACAGTTTCACTGATGGTAATTCGGTTTAGCTGTAGTTTTGTATTAAATGTTTGAGATGGACAAAACAGTTTTGCTCTGTGGTTTTCTGAGCTTTATTTTGCCTCCAGTCAGTTTGCCAGTCGTTTGTTGTTTAAATGTAATGTTACTGAAATACCTTGAAAAACGAGTCATACTTTTTATTTTTCCTGGAGATATTGATAACTCAGTTTCTTCAATCATTATTTCTTCATTCGAAGTCTCGCCGTCAACTTTTGTATCGACCTTCTTCCAAGAGTCATTGTCTGTCGTTTCAATTGTGATATTTTCTTTAGATCGAAAAGGGTGAACCTTGTTATCATGCATTCTACGAAGGATGTTACTGAAGAATGTCGATAAACGATTCATTCCTTTCATTTTTTCGATGTTACAGGTTCCTGAGTTTCTAGGTTCCTTCGTCCACGGAAACTAAAACCACTAGCTTTGTTTGTTGTGCTCGGCTTTGCATTGACAATGTCAATTTTGTTGTTGAAAAATTCTTTTTTGGAACTGTTGGTCTTATCTACAGATTAAAGGTAAAAATAAGTAACATAAATTAAAAGCTGATAATCGCGATTTGTTACAGTGATAAGTGTAATTGTTTTTGCTCTTAACTTATCCGTGGTAAAATATACAATTATCTCACATGTTATGCCACATATATATTAATAACTAACATTTTGCTGTTTATTAATATTCACTGATTTGTTCAGATTTACTTGTGTAAAAGTAAGAAAAGAATTGCAAATAAGAATGTGAAAATTGATTTCTGGAAACACAGTCTCACTGATTGTTTTCACTAGAAACACAGTCTCACTGATTGTTTTCACTAGAAACACAGTCTCACTCATTGTTTTCACTAGAAACACAGTCTCACTGATGATTGTCACTAGAAACACAGTCTCACTGATGATTGTCACTAGAAACACAGTATCACTGATTGTTATCACTAGAAACACAGTCTCACTGATGATTGTCACTAGAAACACAGTCTCACTGATTGTTATCACTAGAAACACAGTCTCACTGATGATTGTCACTAGAAACACAGTCTCACTGATGTTTCAGTCATAATATGGAGATTTAGGACAGTATAAACCAGATTTCGATACTTCACAGCGCTCCAGTGGCATGACTGCGGATTTACAACGCTAGAAATCGGGTTCAGATACCAGTGGTAATTAATGAAGAAATAGGTCCTTTGTAGCATTATGATTAACTTCAAACAAATGATACGATGCTCAAAGTGCAGTAACGTTTCAGACACCTACATTACATTTACCTCCTGCAGTCAATTAAAGATGACATCACGAAAAAAATATGTTAATTTAAGTATAACATTTGAATTTTAATTAATAAATATTTATAGGAAAATTTGAATAATTGTCCTTCTTTGAATTTCGCGCAAAGTTACTCGCGGGCTCTTCACGCTAGCCTTTCCTAATTTAGCAGTGTGAGACTGAAGGAAAGGCAGTTAGTTATCACCACCCACCGCCAACTCTTGGGTTACTCTTTTGCCAACGAATAGTGGAATTGACCGTCACATAATATTAGTTAAAACGGGTAGCATGTTTGGTGCGACCGGGATTCGAACCCGCGACCCTCGAATTACGAATCGCACGCCTTAACACCTCTGGCCATGCCGGACCGTAATTGTGCTTACAAAGTTTAATTATCCATTATTTATCTAGTAGAAATTATTGTGACATTATACACGGTACTTGTCTCTGCTGTGTTTACCTGAATATTGATGAACGTCTCTGTTGTTAAGTTCGCTTTCTGTTGAAGAATCATTTCCTGTTAGTCTAAAAATGTACGGACGGTGCGAAGTATGATGTTTCCTAAAAACAGCAAGAAACAGAAATAATGTGGATGATTCATACTCACTAAAAAGTTGAATCGTAACAAGGTAATAACGTTTTGTGACAAAACAGCTGGGTCAGGGACCCCAAAGTTCAGGGATATCTAACCCTAATTTAGAAATGGTTATCACAGGAGGGGGTAACAAATCAACAACACCTTTCACCCACTCGATTAATATCGAAACCCATTAATCAGTCCGAGCAGCATGAGAGTTGTCTGTTTTCCTTCTACTCTATCGATTTGAAAACTGGTAACAAGGGAGTAAAAATAATTTTACTCCATCATAAACTTGGAATTATTCTTTTAGAACTTAAATAATTTTTCGACGTTTATTAATGAATATGGACGTATACAAGGGTTTATACTTTATGTACATAATTTTGCTACGGAGCGAATACACACATATACAGAAGTTTGTGCACAGTACATGAGGTGATGTTCAATATACAAACCGTGAAGTTACAAGTATACGGCCCCCCCGCGAGTACAGCGGTATATCTACGGATTTACAACGCTAAAATCAGGGTTCTATTCCCTCGGTGGGCTCAGCAGATAGCCCAATGTGGCTTTGCTATAAGAAAACACAAACACAATACAAGTATACGTTAACGAACACATAGGTTAGCACATAAGCCATGTACATCCTTGTGCAAATTAATTGAAACAAATGGTCATTTTACAATATTTTCAACATGGCGGCCAGTGTAGGCTCGCTGGACCCGCTGATTTCCTTTAATAGTCATTTTTTTCACACAGACGGCGTCATTAGCTGTGTTTTGCAGTGCGGTCGATCTATTTTTGGGATATATGACATTTTGAGGAATATTACGTCATTCGAAATTGCGTTAGAAGGGCAATGAGACCAGTCAAAAAACAACTTCTTTATCAACTCAATGAAGAAAAAACGGTATCAATGGGTTCTGAAATACAAGAACTGGACACAGGAACAATGGAGAAAGGTGTTATTCAGTGACGAGACTCATTTCTTTGTACGGGGTCAAAGATGTCTGCATGTTCGCAGATCTCCAGGTGAGAAACTTCCAGAATCTCACATCAACCAGTTCGTAAAACATCCCTTGAAGAATATGTTTTGGGACTTTATCAGCTACTATGGCGTCGGAGGCTTACATATCGTAGAAGGTATGATGCGAGGACCACAGTACATCGAAGTTTGGCAGAGAAGAGTCGTTCCAGAATTGAAAAATAGATTTCCAGATGGATCTGGCATTTTTCAGCAAGATCTGGCTCCGTGCCACACATCGACATTTGTGAATAATTTTATGATTACAACGCGAATAAAGGTGTTGGACTGGCCTGGAAACTCTCCGGGCTTAAATCCTATTGAAAATGTTTAGGCGATTTGTAAAGAGAGACTTCGGGGAAAAGACTGTACTACGAAAGATAAGCTGATTCAGGTGTGGTACCGCGATCCAAATATTGCAGTCAACTCGTGGACTCGAGTGGCGCTTGGAGGTTGTCCTCGTGCACCAGATACAATGTACCTTTAGTACTGTATATTATATTTCACGGAAATTGTAAAGACGAGCTCTCATCAAACAATGCGTCATGAGACAGATATCACAGTGTTGTGAGTCTCAAAATTGTTTCAATTAATAAAACGTACTTTATAACTTCCTATATCTATATAGCTTTAATATTACTGTCTCTTGTGTGTCCATGCAATTACTTCGCACGATGTGAATGGATATTCACTAAAATTCTTACGGAAACTCATTAGGTCCATGAGCGATAGATACAAAGTTTGAGTCTTGAGGTTTTTATGAGCATTTTTGCGTTATGAACCCTGTTTCACTTCCTGTAGATGGAGCTTGATATATAGGATAACATTTCTCACTATATGGTTTGTATAATGTTTATAGACACTGTAATCTCGAGTTAAACTATATTAGTTGCTAAAGGTTAGGCTCACACGAATTTAATAAGCTGCCGATAATATACACACACTAGTGTAAAAAGTTGTCCAATAGAGCGGGGAACCAAAGCGAACCAAATCTGAATCCTACAATATACATTTGCAAGTTTGCCATCCGTAAACCGATAGAAGAAAAATAAAGAACCTTTTAATTTTGAGAAACCAAAGTCTACCATGAACATCTACGTCAGCCAAAGAGTGTCTTCCCAGACTTCACTTGTCACATCTGTTGTATTATTACAATCTTTCTATTGAAATTACGTTTCTTGTAAATATTCGAACATCGTTAGAAAATATTTATTAAAAATAAAATATCTCTTGAGATTTGGTGTTTTTTTTAAGTCTATAAAATGCTAACTCTGCCAGCTAATGGTTTAAAAAACAACAACAACCGAAACACTGAGTGAAACAAGAAAAGAAAAAATCAAACAAACAAACATAATGTGTCGTGGTAGTTCTGGACGATCACCAAAGTAAAGAAATAAAAGTTTGCAAAATGTAAAATGTATGAAATAATTGAAGTGTAAAAATAAAACCAGTGTAAAGAAAAACAAATCAATGAAATGAGATGAGAGAGAAGGACCATGAATACAGTAAATAACTTATTCAAACAAAACGAAGCAAAAATCACGTGGATGGGATGTTACTTTGAAACAGCCTGAAAATATATCAGACAGTGACAAGTATACCATGCAACAGCTACCTAGAAACTACAGAGACATTCTGTAAGGTTACCCAAACTAGAAGTAAGAAAATGGTAATCAGATGCCTTTAACATTAAAGATGCCGTGTACGGTTACCGAAGTTTAGTGTTAAAGATAGATCCAACAGCCAACTGAAACATCATTTCAACCACAAGAAGTTTCCGAAAAGTTTGGAGTCTGACCTACAGTGGCTTTAGTTTCTAATCATTTGTGTTTGAAGAAGGCTGGTTGTTTGTTGAGTATTAATTACGAATGTAGAGGCAAATCATCAATAAATGATGATAAAAATAATTGTCATATGTTTGTTATTTGATTCGCTGTGTATTTAATCTGGTTGAATTTAAGGGTAATCCTTTATAAGGAAACTTGTTACATAACATGGAAGATGCTTGTGTCACCACCAATGGGTTCATCCAGGTGGCTGCGCCCATTAGAAGATTCTACTGTTGGATGCCAACAAGAACTAAATGGCATTACGCCATACAAGACAGATGCACCCATAACAGGCCACCGTTTAGGATGAACAGTGAAAGTAACGTCATGGTTCCAGTCTCCTGATGGATGTAACATTATCCAAGAAAGTTGTGCCAATTGATATTGGGATCAGTTGGAAGTGACGTCATGTTACTCACTGTTGCTTCACCACACTTTCGAAATGTCATGGGATAGAGTGAAGGTTCAACCAAAAATTATAAGTAAAATAGAAATAGTCTGATATCATAAAAATTAACAGTAATACCTATCATCTCTTGACGTGCCCTTGTCTGATCAAAGTATAAAACTTGACTGTCATTCGTTACAAAGTAGTTATGTCTCCAAAGTGCATATCCTGGAATTCAAAGCACAAACACGTTATACAAGTACCATCATATTTTACGAAGCCTTAGGATGGTTCAGTGAAAGTTCCTACGAGGATAATCGTCATATCCTTGTCTACCCAGTGTCCAAAAAATGTGTACATCTGGAATTGTCGTAACAAATTACAGGAAGGCGTAAATGAAAATTTGAAACCCAATTTCAATGATGTGCAATACTGCTTCAAATAATAGTGGATTCTGTCTGGTTGCTCTGGCACTGTAGCTCATGCCATGAAGACAAATTATTATTGTATTGGGGGTGCACTTGCACCTGTTTAAGTGCTATGTGACGTTATCAAAATATGGTTAACTTCCAGGGTTCTTTCATTTGTGACATAGCTGTATACGTTTCGGGTATTTAACTTTCTTTCTTTAATAACAGATTTTAAGTTTGAATAAACCATGAGTGATAAAAGATCAAAGAGTCCTTCTTCATCTTGCTTTTAGTTCAGAAAGTTTTTGGTAATATCACATGGAACAAAATATTTGTTTTATTATTTCATTAGCTCGATTCACTTAAACTACTGCTGTAAAAGGAAGAATAGCTGAGAACCTAGATATAGTCGAAGAATGAGAAGTGGCATATCATTTTGAGTTATTGGTTCTTGGGTTGCTGTTTTTCTTCGTTACATTTCCAGTTAGCTCTAAATAGACTCCAGTCTAACCTTATTTAACACTGCCTCTATCTGTAGTAGTGCCTCCCGCGAGTACAGCGGTATGTTTACGGATTTACAACGCTAAAATCAAGGGGTTCGACTCTCCTCAGTGGACTCAGCAGATAGCCCGATGTGGCTTTGCGATAAAAAACACACGCACGTATCTGCAGTAAAAAAATTCTCTTTTCTTGTTTCCTTTCTTGAGAAAAGTCATTGACCCATAAGACAACAATTTAGCTTTAGTGGATATTTGGCTGCTCCAATTCAATGGATCGAAATTGTTGACAACTATTTCAAAGACTCTCGATGAAATTGTGATTCTTATTCAAAATAATTCTTTGTATTACAAATAATAAAGAAAGCCATTATGTTCAAAGGACTTAGCAAACTGTGGCTGTGAATGTAATTGTTTTTTCTTTGGGTGAAATAGAGAAAAAGGAAAAAAAAATGTTTTTACACAAATAAGGATGTACAGCTGAATTAAGGAGAGTCCAGCATGTGTTTAATGGAGCGAGATGTTTAAAAAAAAAAGATGCAATTTTTTATACTTTATTCAACATGCTGATAAACAGACTGAAGATTGTAAACTAATATTTCATAACAAAGGATATGATACCGTGTCAACAATTGTTAATATTAATAGTACTGGTATCACTGAAGAGTTCAAAAATGGTTGGGGTAAACGACCTGAAAACGGTATAACAGATAATATTAAAATGTTGAACAAAAGCATTGACAATTTTTAAAGAATTGGAACCTGGAAAGATGAGGAAATACTCGAACCTATATGATATTTCTTTTGATCCAAAGCTTTATCTGGCTATTACCCCCCTGACAATGAAGGCAAAAAGAGTACTGTAATATTGATATCATGAACTTCAAAGGAAATACAATTTAATTATTTAAAGACTTTACAATTGATCGTAGTTGATTAAATGTTTTCCTTCAAAAAACAAATGAAATCCAAAATATTATCCACAAATTACGATGAGAGGAAATCAAAGTGAGTGTGTGATATTTTGACTTGATACAATACCTTACAAATGTATTGCAAGTAAAACTGTTTATTATCACTGCCAACTTACCGCTGCATCATCGGGAGACGGTATTTAAGTTATCACATCTCCTTTTATTGTGAAATTGTTTTCATTAGTGCATTCGTTTTGTATGACTTCCACAATCGAATCCTAAAATCGATTTTATTGCGATCGTATTCCAAGATGAAAAATGTTACGGCAGATGTTAAAAATAATTAAATAATAAAATAAAAATAAAGTAGAATAAATGGAATTAAAATTAAAAGTTAGAAGTTTGAATAATATACATATAGATTAAAATAAACAAGGGGTCTGACTTGAAGGGAAATATTCCTAGAAACTGGTTGTGTGTGTGATGGGGAGTGCCTTTGAAAACCTACTTTCATTGGTCAATCACCCGATTATTCTGCGTGTTACTACCCAAACTCTACTTTAAATGGGAAGGAAAAGAAATTACTGGAAGGGGCGTCACTCGGTCCTAACTAGTGAAAGTAGGTTTTTCGGGGCACTTTCTCCACCTAAAATTTGCTTGAGGCATTGGATCTGTACAATACTAGGGATCCCAACAAGGGCACCTTGAGTCATCTGCCCTTCCCGACTCTGAATGGGTCGGTTTGGATCGGTACTTTGTTTTGGGTGCTGTCAGCTTACTTTTTACTGTAACAACAGGTTAACACAACGTTCGTGCCTTTGCCTTCACTTTTCCTACTTTACTTGCATTTATCATCATATTCACATAGACAAAATTCGGGCCTATACAAACGTCAGCCACTCAGTATAAAATGTAAACATTTTACCTGGTGTGGGATGAAGAAGGAAAGTTAGTGGATTCCATAGATGTTTCCCTTTACACACAAGTATTTGTATTATCTCGAAATTCGAGGTAAATGAAAATTTCTCCTCGAGAATGTCGCCTGGTCTCCTTCGCTGCGAGTCCCTGACGAACCCGGTAAGCTTGACGAACCGGTGGAGTTGTTTTTTCGGGACTTATTTACAAGCTACGCTTTATTAGTGGTATTAAAATTTGTTTTCTTCTTTTTACGAATACTAAAGTATTCAGCTAAATTCAGCTAAATAGATATTTTTCAAATCTTAATTTACTTCACTGCGCGAGAGAAAGTCAGCTTAAAAGTTGAGTAAGGATAGTTTATAGAATTCTGTTGTCAAGTGTTCTACATGTAGTTAGTTGCTAAGCGAATTATATTGTTGAACGTATTAAGTGAAATATTATTTTCGGGTGTAATATTCAGATTGTTGTCGAGTTGTAGACAAAATATGTAAGTATCAAATACATATTGCTGATTGGCGTTATGTACAAGTTTGTTTTAAAGTTTTTTTGTTTTGTTTTTTCGTGTCTTAATTTTAATTTCGCATGAAACTTCAAGAGGGCTCTTTGCTATTTAACAGTTTGTGGAATGACAGATAATTATCACTCCCACTGTCAGCTCTTGGGCAGTGGGTAGTAATTGGATGACTAGCTGCCTTCCCTCAAGTCTTACACTGCTAAATTAGGGACGGCTAGCACAGATAGCCCTCGAGTAGCTTTGTGCGAAATTCCAAAACAAACACTTCTGCAAAAGTGTACACAATGTAATATGATAAGTAAAATGAGAGAATTTTATATAGAAAAGAAAGGAAGTTTGATAACAGAGGAACAGGAAAAGAAGAAACACATCTTCGCAGAACTGAGGTCAAGACTCAATCACATAATGCTATTTAGAAGCATAATTTTACTATAATATTTGTATATGTAAATTATCTTGAACGTTACATTAACCGAGATTTCTGAGCGCTCACTGGTCAGTGTTTAATTTTTATTAACCGGTAAACTTTCTTTCAGGAACCTTGTTACGTCACAAACAAGTTGTTCGTGAGCCCGGGTTGTTTAAGCTTGCGCTGTTCTGTTTTATCACAGAAACAGTCTGTTATTACGTGTGTAATTTGTTTTTTAACTGTTCACTTCGGACAGGAGGTACACTTTGGGTCAAACACGTAGAACTCGAGGTGTGTGGCAACCTAGCAACATACTTAGAAACGTAACACTCTTTAAAAAATCGATATAATTTCATCCCACGTTTCAGCAGCGATTTCTTATATCATATCGACGAAGTGTAGGACCAGTAGTTAAAATGGCTTCCTCATCACGACTGAGGAATCTCTATTCAGTCACAATATTTTGGATTTTGTGGTTAAGCCTAAAGTGTATGTTACATCCCGTTTCCTCTGAAATAAAGCTTCCGTTACTAATGCCTGATGTTCAGCCTAAAGTGGTAAGTATTCTGTTTAAGTACGTAACTTGAAGTTTTGTACATATACTATCATATGGTAGGAAAGTATTTTGTTAAGATGAAGTCTGTCACATTACGAATTTAGTCAGTATCTAGTATATGATTCCAAGTTCTGTTGCTATATTCCAGTATCTGTTTTTTAGTTGTTTTACCCGTACAAAAACACGTCATTTGAATATCTTTAAATCTTTTACAAGTAAGACATAATACAAAGCTGTAATATGGTACATTCAGCATATTATATAATCATTTACTGTAATCATGTTTATAAAGAACTTTTTAAATTTTATTAAAGGAAGAAAGCATGAATGTAACAAATGTAGCATCTGTTTTGTTCTTAAGTTTTGTATTTAAAAACATATTTGCTTTTCTTGGTCTTAACAGAATGACTAAAATCTAAGACATAAGAATGGATGGTGAAAATATTATTCTTTCTGAAAACCTATTTGAACCAATCAGTAATTAGAATTAATATTTCATCTAAATAAGCTACATACACAAACCTTAAAATTAACAAAATATATATTGATTTATTTGTTGGATATCATTACAGTTAGCCACGTTTTTGGTCATAATTCTAATATATTCTATACAACGTGTATTATCAGGTATAAATAATGGCAGAACGTAAACAGAGAAAATTTGTTTTGAATTTCGGGCAAAGCTACACAAGAGCTATCTGCACTACTCGTCCTTCATTTAGCAGTGTAAGACTAGAGGGAAGGCACCCACCACCAAATCTTGGGTTACTCTTTTACCAACAAATAGTGAATTGACCGCACATTATAAACCCCTACGACTAAAAGGGTGAGCATATTTGGTGTGACGGGGATTGGAACCCGCGATCCTCAGATTACGAGTCGAGTGCCTTAAACACCTGGCCATGCCATGCCTTAACAGCGAGAAGATCCTATTATACAAATATATCTTGTAGAGAGAAAGACAAAAATGTTTGCCGACGAAAGCAAGCTAATGAAAGATGGATATAATATTTGTAGGTGTGGTATAAATAATAAAAATGGAAGTAATTATTTAGAAAATAATTCGTTTCTCAATTCTTCAAATTATTTGAATATTTTCTTTCTTTTGAACATTAACATTTTCCCGACCATTTCTGTTTTGAACCAGTAGAAACATGAGTGGTGATGGCTCCACCAATATTTTCTAAAAGGGGCACAGATACATTTTGCTTCCCTCAATATTAAAATATAAAGAGTTTTAGAGAGTAAAAGGCCAGTTGAGTGGCACTTCTGAAGTTACAAGAAAACTTGTGAAGGGATGGCAACATGCTTGTGTCCACAACAGGAATTCGAACTACAGATTTTAGCGTTGTAAACCCAACGAACGATATATTTACCTTATTGTATTTTGATGAGAAAATAGGACGGAATTCACTTGAACATTGTTTAGACTCAGTGGTTCCTAACCTTTTTCATTGTCTTACTCCCTGAGACTCTCCAGGGTATTACCGTGACCCCTATAATAATTTTTGTAATGGTGAACTTTGCGTGAAGGTAGAATAAAATAAAAGTATATAAAGATCCTAATTTATTGAAAATGTTACAAATAAATGACCTTGAGAAATGCTACAAGTGCTAAACAAATGCAAAATCCATGGAATTACTGAACATCATTCAAAACCTACTCATTCACTTAGTGTGAGGGTTGATATAATATATATATATATATGAGAAAATATACTAAATACGATGGGAACTTTAAATTTTAAGTTCGATGTATCAATATTATATAGTTAAAAAAATTAGGCAATTCAAAACGTTGTAATATATGAAAATTTTCACTCAAAATTAGACAGATGTTTGCGCAACAAGCATCTCGACGTGGTTCAACTACTGCACTTCAGCGTCTTTCTCATTCGTGGGCAGTTACAGGCACTTGTCATAAAAACTATAAACTGCTCCGTGATTTCCCTAATCATTACCAAACCTTCTGTGACCCCAAAAAACTTTAAACGACCCCCAGGTTAAGAACCACTGGTTTAGAGAGTGAAAATGAAGATCGAGCTCTTTTAAGTGGGTTGCACACCATCAGTAAGCTCATTGCACTTGGAAGTTTGTTTTTTTTTCAGCAGTAAGCTCACTGCACTTGCACCAGCAGTTTTTTTTTGTGCACCAGCAGTAAGCTACACTGTACTTAAAGTTTGTTTTTTGGTGTGCACCAGCAGTAAGCTCACTGTACTTAGAAGTTTGTTTTTTTGGTGTGCACCAGCAGTAAGCTCACTGTACTTAGAAGTTTGTTTTTTTGGTGTGCACCAGCAGTAAGCTCACTGTACTTAGAAGTTTGTTTTTTTGGTGTGCACCAGCAGTAAGCTCACTGCACTTGGAAGTTTGTTTTTTTTGTGTGCACCAGCAGTAAGCTCACTGTACTTGGAAGTTTGTTTTTTTGGTGTTTTCTTAATTTCACGCAAAGCTACACGAAGGCTATCTGTGCTAGCTGTCCATAATTTTAGCAGAGTAAGACGAGAGGGAAAGCAGCTAGTCATCACCACCTACCGCCAACTCTTGGGCAGCTCTTTTACCAACGAATAGTGGTATTGACCATCACTATACAACACCCCAGGGCTGAAAGGACGATCATGTTTGGTGTGACGAGGATTCGAACCCGCGACCCTCGGATTACGAGTCGAAGTGACCAGATAATTTTGTATATGTGTCGTTGTTCTTTGTGTGTTGATATTTACTGCACTCATTGTCACATGTTGAAATATGCTAGTGACGATTTAAGGTTTACGAAACTGTTTTGTCGTAAGTCCGGAAATAATTTATTAAATTTAAAATATGTAAATTTCTAATACACACACACACACACACACACACACTAAAGATACCTTATACGTTTATATAATAAATTGTAATTTTAATGAAGCTGTTTCTTCAGTCTAGGTACCGGCATGTCCAAGTGGTTAGGACACTTGACTGATAATCTGAGGGCCATGGGTTTGAATCGCTGTCAAACATGCGTGCCCATTCAGTCTTGGGGAGTAAAACGTGATGGTTATTCCTATGATTCATTGATAAAAGAGTGGCCTAATAGTTGGCGGTGGGTGGTGATGACCAGCTGCTAAATTTGGGAGGGTTAAAACAGATAACCCTTGCGTAGCTTTGTGCAAAATAAAAACAAACGTCAGTCTACTAACAAGAGCAGTAATAATGGAAAAGAAACCTCTTTACGTGTGTGAATTTCGAAACCTGTTGCTGACGTACGGTGTCCTTGGTAACACAGCACGAATATCAAACTAAATTACTCCCATTTCCCGTCCTTCACGAAAATAGACTCAGCGACACTTGAAGGGTAGTAAAGAAACATGTTTAATAAATATTTCGGAAAAAAATTATCCAATGCTCAGTTCTGCGGAATCTTCGCTGGCTTCAAGATAAGCTGGGGGCGAAGAGAGGCATTTAATGCTGAAATTCTGGATTCGATGCCTTCTGTGCTTCCAGCGCCACTAGGACAAGTGCAGTCTCTTCACAATGAAATGTGTTTTAATAATGGCTCCAACACGTGGGTGTTGGATGAAACATCAATCAAGGTATATATTGAAGAAATGTTTTGAAGTGTTAATAAATATAGAAGAAACTAATTCTAGACTGACCAGAGAATGTTTGTACAGGGAAGGGTTGTGACTAATTTTATATTCATATAGTCTAACAAGTTTGTTTGTTTTGAATTTCATGCAAAACTACGCGAGGGCTATCTGTGCTAGCCAACCCTAATTTAGCAGTGTAAGCTAAATGTAATGTGTAGCTTTGTGCTTAACAACAGATAATTAAACTTTTATTAATATAGTAATGTCCCTCAGGGTCATTGTTTTGGACTTGTTTTTCTCTTTGTTTTTAATATAATAGTAATGATATTGACAGGGGCATCGTTAGTAAGTTAATTAAGTTCTTAGGTGTCAATATATGTATTGAAGATGTTGATGCACTATAGAATGACTTGAATCAGGTTGCAGGTTGGTCAAATATCTGGTTGTTGATCTAAATTATTGTAAGTGCAATTTAATGTGTTTGAACAATCATGGCTGGAACCATCTGTTTGATATAGAGGGGAGCCAATCGGATGATGCAGCTGAACAAAAGGATATTGGATACAATTATCTTAAGAAACACATTTTGGGTGTGCTTATGGAGTTATTCATTACATGTCCAAAGAGGCCATTATCTCTATGTAAATCCTCACTTGGTTTTAATCTCCCTGTATAAGAGAGGAAGGCGTTCAGAGGTGGGTTACTACAACGATTCTGGGAATAGAAGAATCGTGGCATTAGGATAGGTTAAGATATTCTAAGTTGTTTTATCTTAAGATAAAAAGGGTTAGAAAGATTTGTATTGAGGTGTACAAGATTATGTTAGAGACCAGCAAGATATAAGTCTTTGATTTATTTGTCTTCACTTTTGAAGTTAAGTGGAGAGGACACAAGTTCGTGACTTGAAAAAGACTAGACTCCAGTTAGGACTGGTTTTGTTGCTAATCGGATGATTGGCTTATGGTCTGAGTTACCTGGAGGACAAAATTTACAAAGGAGAAAAGTTCAAAAGTTTCCTTTTGTTATGGGTGCGTGGGCCGTGAAAGACCAAATGGTCACTTGATGTCCGGATAAAAACATTTATCAAACCGATTGGGGAACTGATCAGTTTTGTTTCTAATCATGGCAATCCTATTTATAACAAAATAGCAATGTAATTATTGCTTTCTTTGGCAGTTGAATAAAATTTTATTATTATTAATAATAAATAAATAAATTATCATTTATCTTTTGTTTTGGTTTGTTTTTAATTTCACAGAAAGCTACACGAGGGCTATCTGCACTAGCCATCTCTTAATTTTGCAATGTAAGACTAGAGGGAAGGCAGCTAGTCATCACCACTCACTGCCAACTCGTGCTACTCTTTTACCAACGAATAGTGGGATTGACTGTGACATTATAATGCCTCCATGGCTGAAAGGGCAAGCATGTTTGGTGCAGCAGGGATTCGTGCCCCTGACCCTTGGATTACTGAATCGAGTGCCTTAATCTCCTGGTCGTGCGGGCCATTATCATTTGAAGTGATTGCTCTTTTCAGACTCAAAGTATAGAGAAAAGAAAACCATTCACCTCAATTTTATTTTGGTGGTGAGTTAGAATATACAGGTTGATTTTGTCACAGGTTGATTTTAAAATTACTCAACTAACATTACAGAGGATTTGGTTGGATTCATCTTTACTTGCTCATTATATTTCAATGTAATATATGCAATGCCATGCATATTGCTGTGCCCACCAATGATATTAAAACCTTTTAACATTACATTTAGACATTGAAAAGTGTACATATTTACATGGCTCTTAGTTTTAATGTAATGTATATATTTATTTACCTTTACATTTAGAAAGACTCCTATCTTTGTACAGCATTTTAATGCCCAGAAGTTTCAGCACCTACATAGGTAAGTTTATTTTAACTATGTTAAAAAAAAAAAGAAGAAAGAAAAACACAACTACTGGTTGTTAAGCAGTAATCCTGAATGCTTATACATCTAAAGTTTTGGGTTCAATCCCTGCATTGAATGTCGTAATGATGAGCTGTTGTGCAGCTGTTCTCTTTAATAAAAAAAATGTTACTAACATAATTCCGAATACCTGATGATAATAGTGATATAAATTACCCATTTTATTTTAAATGATACATAAAACATTGTAATATATTTTTATCAGTAAATGAGCTGTAGCAAACACTAAAGAAAAACTGTAATACTAATAAGATTTAATCATGACATATCGGAATTTTGTTGGAGTATTACTAGTGCACTTAGTTGCACTATTCCATTATTATGTTAATGTTAACTGTATTCAATGAGGGGGAAATACTTCAAAGCAGTGTCATATAACATTGAAATATTCAGAAAAATTAAATAACAATAATACATGTGTGATATGTGTAAACATTTTTATTCATAATTCAGTAATACCAAGAGTAGGTAATATCGTAATAACAAAGCATCATGTTAACAAAATTAATAATTGTTTGTCTTCCGATATACGCTCAATTTCTTAACCATTTCAGTGTAGTTCGAACCCAATGCCACCATGCACACTGCTCATCATATCCTACTATTTGGATGCTCCGTTGTGGGATATCGAGAACGAGACACTACTCGTGCTGTTTGGGACTGTGGTGAGATGGGTGGAGTTAGGCGTGGATCCCAATATCACCGTGCTCCTGTATGTTTTGAAGGTTCTCGCATTATTTACACATTGGCAAGAGATGCTCCAAAACTAACGTTACCAGAAGGTGAGAAGTCGATTTTGGTACATTCTGTATTTATGATAAGGTTGTAGGGACCAGCTAACGATTGTTCTCATGGTTAGTAACTTGTACAATCGAACACTTCAATCCTAGAATAATTTTCTGTTTTTTATATTTCCAGATGACAATTAGTAATTTATATCTACAATTATACATCTAAATCTCATCCATTGAGCCTTGAATCTGCTAACACTGTGATTTTTTGAAGTGGATGATATAAACTAGTTAGTAATTAGTATCCAGCAAGAACAGTTTTAAAAAAAAAAGTAGCTAATTAATAATTAGATTCTAATTTTGATGTTTCTTTGCTAGAAAGAACTTGTCATAACATATAGAAATTTCATGAAAATGAAAGCTTTTGTAGAAGAAAGAAGTAATGATATGAGATTTCCAGAATTAAACTTCATATTTCAGCTAATGAGCTAAATCACAGGAGTTGCTGCAGCTATTCCTCAGTGATCAAATTAGTAAGTTAGTCGGTGGAATATTTGTTGTGCCAGCTGTCGATCGATTAGCAAGGAAATTCTGCAAGTGAGATTATTTATGAGTTAAGAGTACATCAGTTTCGTAAAGTGTGAGAGAACGTTATTTATGAAGTTACGCACACCAGTGAACGTAGTTTACGTCAAGCGTTATTGATTAAATAAATTAATTCTCTAGTGTTATGTGGACTAAACGTTGCACAATTTTTATCAAATAATCCAAAAGAATTAATCAAATGATAGGATGTTGATTATATCACTGGTGCCAGAAGTTGAATTAATTTGGTGAAGATAAACTAGAAGTTTGAGTAAATTTCAAGATGACAACAAGAACAAGAAGCAAGATCATAACTGTTGAAAGAAAACCAAATAGAGAGAAACAGAATTTGAAAAAGGAAACAAATTAAAACAAGATTGTTTTGTTTCTGAATTTTGTGCAAAGCTTCACGAGGACTATCTGCACTAGTCATCCCAAGTTAAGCAGTGTAAGACAAGAGGGAAGGCAGCTAGTCATCACAATCCACCACCAACTCTAGGGCTACACGAGGACTATCTGCACTAGTCATCCCTAGTTTAGCAGTGTAAAACTAGAAGGAAGGCAGCTAGTCATCACAACCCACCACCAACTCTAGGGCTACATGAGGGCTATCTGCACTAGTCATCCCTAGTTTAGCAGTGTAAGACTAGTCATCACAACCCACCACCAACTCTAGGGCTACATGAGGGCTATCTGCACTAGTCATCCCGAGTTTAGCAGTGTAAAACTAGAAGGAAGGCAGTTAGTCATCACAACCCATCACCAACTCTAGGGCTACATGAGGGCTATCTGCACTAGTCATCCCTAGTTTAGCAGTGTAAGACTAGAAGGAAGGCAGCTAGTCATCACATCCCACCACCAACTCTAGGGCTAACTAGAAGGAAGGCTAGGCTCTAGTCATCCCTAGTTTAGAAGTGTAAGACAAGAGGGAAGGGAGCTAGTCATCACAACCCACCACCAACTCTAGGGCTACATGAGGGCTATCTGCACTAGTCATCCCTAGTTTAGCAGTGTGAGACTAGAAGGAAGGGACTAGCTAATCATCACCACCAACCAACTCTAGGGCTACTCTTTTACCAAAGAGTAATGGGATTGATCGTCACATTATAACCTTCTTTTAAAACAAGATCAAGAAGAAATAAAATACACAAATAAAAGAATACCAGGAAGATATTTATTGAAATTTAAAAGAAGTTCAGGAGGTGAGAGATGGAAATTTCAGAGAAGAATTAAAAGGCAAAGAAATAATTTGTAAATATGAGCAAAAAATAAATCTTATTGAATACTCGATCAATGAAGGTGTTGGAGATGTATAGTGGGATTATAAGGAGATTAAAGAAATACTAAAAGGATGTAAAGACAGAATTAAAAAAGTAGAAAAGTAAATGAACAAAGTCAAAAGTAAAGTACAAACCATCTATAATGTGTAGAAAAATTATAAGAAGATCACTGAGGTAGAAATGAACATTAATGACAGAATGAAACATGTGGAAAATGAGTTGATAAATGCAAAAATCAAACTAGCCACACCTCTTTTTTTCTTTTGTTTTTACATCTCCATAAGAATTCCAACATAAAACACTATATACTATC
This sequence comes from Tachypleus tridentatus, assembly GCF_004210375.1. Lineage (NCBI taxonomy): Eukaryota > Metazoa > Arthropoda > Merostomata > Xiphosura > Limulidae > Tachypleus > Tachypleus tridentatus. The sequence goes on from NC_134825.1 coordinate 168,169,514, forward strand.
TCGTATAGAATAGAAACTCCTACTTTTTGTACTCCTGTTTCTGCTATTGCTGTATAATCTTTGGCTAAAGAACCTTCTTGGAATACAACTGCCGTGACAATATTAAAATAAGTTCCACAATTTATTCGGTCATTTTTACAACATCATTCACTTGAACACCAATGAATTATAATGTAAAAATACCATGGGAGGCAGATTAAACTTAGACCATAATAATGTAGAGTCAACAGGTAAAATGGTGAACAATAAGTTATTATTTTTGCCAACTCTTTGAAAGGACCAGATTTAGCAACATTAAACAACCTTCCACCTGAAAGTCACAACAACTATCAAGTACTGGTAACTGCCTTATCCAACAGGTGCCTGAGGGAAGTATTCAAAAGCAAAGATCAGAATAGAGAGGAGAGAACAGATCCCAGGTGAACTTGTGGAAAGGCTTTCTTAGTTATCTTAACCAGGTGCTTTACATGAAATGGTGGATCCACTCGCACATGACTGATTAATATATGCAGTAAGAGGTAAGGATATGCAAGTTAGTGTAAAGCAAAGCAGGTGTTTATTGTTAAAAGAAGATTTTCAGTTGGTGGTGGAACTTAATCAATTAAAGATCTCATTTAAAAGTACAATGTCATCAGATCATGTAGTATTGAAATATAACTTTTTTTACAATAGTCTAGAAAATCTGAAAGGACTAATTAGACAATTAGTTACATATAAGAGAGGAAATAAACCAGAGCAGGTGTCACTCGAATGGACATACTGTAAAGAACTGCAGGCAAAAGCTTCTAATAGTTGATATCAATAAAATATAATTATTATAAATGATGGTAACATGGCCATTACAGCTGAGGCTGTGAAGAATTGGTAGCTGTTAATACTTAAAGAAGAAAATACCCTAAGGATGAATCTTTGATCTTAACAAGATAAAAAAAACAACATAAAAAAGCTGATAACATATTGAAAAACAGGAAGTAGCTGGAATTGTGGGGCAGAGTTCAGCTGAGAACACTGCATCTGCTCCATATGATGTAAGAAATTCATTATTTAACAAAACCACTCTATAAGTCCAATGGTTTATTGATGGGAAGCCTTGCAATATGTTGTTTAACACTGGTTTTACAGCTGCACTTATTCAAGTAGTCACAAATGCCAAGAAGTAAAAAGTTGAAACTTACCTTCACTGCAGAATATTTTTCTACACTGCATGATATGTGGATAATTTACTTTGCAAATGAGTGCATACTTGGAGCTGACTTCTTGTAGAGACATGGATTGAAGGCTAAGCTAATTTCAAATGGCTTTGTAGACTATGACCAGGAAATCCCTGTGCATTACATGGCAATTACTATGCCAGAGATTGAAATTTTGGTAACAATGAGAGAGGCAGTTGTTGTACCATGAAGAAGTGAAATGTTCGTACCAGTATTTTCATAAATACATTTACATCTGTTGACTAATCAATAGAGTACAGTAGAACCAAACACTTCAGCATGTCCCAGAGGATTATTGGCTGAAAGATCTCTCACTGATCTGTAGAAAAGATGTCACCATTATTGTAATAAACACAACAAATCATGAAATTCAAGTCAACTCTGGAGAAGACAGAGTAAGATGTGAGGATGTACTGGAAGTATTCTGTATCAAAGAACATCAGAAGTAGTTACTTTTGAGGGAAGCTGCAGAAGTCTAATCTGATGAAGAGGAACCCATTTTCAGAAGATAAAGTATGGAAACATTGTGAATGGAAGAAATATGTATTATGTTTTGACAAGTTTGTGTCATGATCAGGAAGCTGATGATGCCTGAAGCTTCTCCATATATTGTATATTTATAACAAAGTTTATTTCACTTCCCATTCAAGCTGTTTCCATACTTTATTTTGATGGAGTGTAACCTCTCTGAACTGCCTGGAATGTCTTATCTTAATGACAGAACCTCACGTGGGAAGACATTTGAAAATGCTTACAGGGAGACTAAGGAAATTTCTGGATTGGTCAAATAAAGGAAATCTCAGGCTAAATTCCAAGAAGTGTGAATTGTCCCTTCAATATTTGAGTTTAATGGAACATACAATCATCATACAGACCAATTTGAGATTGAATATGTTCAGGTTTGTGAGCACATTGAAGAAAGAAAATATATTTGTTTATTTGTGATGCATACGACATGTTTTAGCCAATCTTGACCATCCAGCATTGCTTCTTCTATGTCTGTTGTACGCGTTTTCAGGTGTTGGCTTCGAAGTGGGAGGAAGAGACTCAGGAATTAATTACTTATTATTGCAGGTACATTATGCCAATGTGGACAAGTTTATTGGTAAGTGTATTTTGTTTGTATTTAACAATTATTATAAAACTATTTATGCTGAATTTGCAGTAAATGTATTTACTGATTAGCTGAGACCGGTTGATACAAGACACATGTTGAATGACAAAAAAGTAAACTTCAAACCATTATAGCAACAGCTATGCAAACTGAGAAACACGTTAAGTTATTTTGTTTGATGAACTAATTGTAAACTAGACTGTGACGGAAGCAAAATTCCAATAGAAAAGTTTACACACAAAAATGCTTTTCTGTATTGGTTGGTGTCATGAAATATAACCAGTGTATAGACGTATAGGCTGTTACGTGTAACATATTAATTTGACACAATAATGTTAAACAGTAAACAACTTTAATGTACACGTTACACTCCATATTTGATTATTTCTGAAGCTTTATTACTCCTTATGAAAAAGAGAAGTAAACTGAGCAAGCATGCTCTTTTGAAACTGTTTTCTTATTGGCTAATTTTCCTGCTGAATCTACAAACCTTCTGCTCTTTTTCTCCAGCTGGTGAAACTGACAACTCTGGAATTATCTTAACAGTGGTTCCTGGGATTTCTAGCAGGTAAACTAAACATTTTTTTTAACACACATACACATGTCTATGAGTGTATCGTACTAATATTCACTGGTTACAGCATTTAACTTTTAAGCAGAAATGAGCCACATGGTTAAATGTAATCCAATGTAAAATGTAATTTAACTGTAACACACAACCAAACTGAAACTGATCATTTGTTTTTTTATTGGCTTTTTAAAAGAATGATTACAAATACTTGTGTTTATTTCATCCATTGCTTCAAACATCATGGTTTTTATCTGATGTCTACAAACACAATTTATTGATTTAACAGAAAATTTTAAATGTTTTTATCAGCAACATAAATATTTTTATGTAAATATAAATGTATTTATAAATACATATGATATTATTTTTGATGGTTGTTTCATCATTATTATTGCAATACAAATACAAGCTCATAAATATTGAGTGAAGTTCCAGTTATTATACAGGATGAAATGTAACATAAATTATTATATCACATTTAACAGACTGACCAAAAGGACTGGAGTGCTGCTACTGGGAACTGATGGGAGAATTCCAGCTCATAAAGAGGGTAAGTACAAAAATAATATTCAAACACTGAACCTTGACAAAGTGTTTTAGAACTCAGGGTCATAATTTGCATAGAAAATGATACAATAACTACATGGCAGTGCATTTTGTAATACCATATCTTTTGGTCTATATTTTAATCTTAAAAGAGCTTGAATTTTATTAGATTTATTTCCAATATTTATTCATTTGTAACAGTTTTACCCAAAACAGATGATCACCTGGTGAAGTAATTCTTGATGACAAGAAACCTACTTGAAATAAAAATGTATCTCAGAATGACTGGTATGGGTATTAACATTTTTATTGATAAGGAGAGAACAACATTTCGACCTTCCTAGGTCATCTTCAGGTTTCTTAACCAGCCATTCTGAGATACAAAAATGTCACCTGTTCCATTTAGAACTTGTGATGTAGTCTAAGTTTCTTTAGTTATTAAATTCACAGGATAATTATAAAGGTGATTACACTATGTAATAAAATTTTACTTTTTTTATTGTTTGTGGGCATAAAGTGTTATTTCCCAATTGCTTATGCCTAAAGTAAATGGAAAAGACCTATTTTTCTCTTTAAACTTTACTTTTGTGACCTGGGTAATGAAATTTTCAAATTTACCCATTTTCTGGAACATTCCAGGTAGATTCAGTGCTGAGTAGCTGATAGAGAATTTTCTTGAACTTTCTAGAATGTTGAAGAAGCCTCAAAGCTGTGCTGCTCCATAACGGGAATAAGGATCCGTTTCTTCCCCTGGTTCATTCGGTGCACCTCAAAGAGGAATATAAGAGCATCAAGACCTTGGTAGAAGTCTTGAAGTATGATGAGTATGGCTGGGAGGTTATCGGAGACTTCAAAATGGTGGCATTCCTGGTGGGGCTCCAAGGGGGCTTTACCAAGTTTCCCTGTTATCTATGCCTTTAAGAAAACAGGAACACAGCAGTGCACTACAACAGGAAGCACTGGCCACAATAGACAGAGTTCTCTGTGGGGAGGCACAATGTCAAGTCTGACCCACTAGTGGATTTCCAGAAGGTGTTGTTCCCACCATTGCACATAAAATTGGGTTTTATGAAACAATTTGTCACAGCTCTTGATAAGGAGCCTGCAGCCTTCAAATACCTTCAAGACTTCTTCCTTCCTAAGCTGTCAGAAGCAAAGGTCAAAGCCGGTTTCTTCAATGGACCACAAATAAAAAATATCCTGGAGTACACGGAATTCCCCAAAAGCTCAATATGAAGTAAAAAAAGCATGGGGCAGCTTTGTTGCAGTGGTTCAGGGCTTCTTGGGCAATCACAAGGCCAAAAATTATGTGGAACTGGTTGAGGAAGAACTATGGCGAAATGGGCTGCAGGATGTACCTGGAAGTCTGTATCCTTGATGCTCATCTTGGTGAATTCAAGGAGAACATGGGAACATACTCAGAGGAGCAAGACAAAAGCTTCCACTAAGATATACTGGACTTTGAACGCTGCTAACAAATCTCAAAAATCTACTCACTTCTAAACATTTTTGTATAACTTTAGTGTAAATACATGTAAATCTTAATTCATATGTCATTTTATTCAGACCTTATGTAAATGAAAATTTGCCCGTTTTTACACAGAAAATAAGTTAATTTCTAAATTTCATTATCCAGGTCACAAAAGTAAAGTTTGAAAGGAATAATGGTCATTTTTTGTACTTTTACAACATAAGCAATTAAGAAATAACACATACTATCCAGGAACAAAATTTTTATTACATAATGTGATTATATCTTTAAAAACTCGTAATCTAGGGAAAGCTAAATTTTATCAGAGGAACCATGAGAACTGAATGTCTTATCTGTGTAAGTTTGAACAGGATACATTATCTTAGCACTATTCTGCAGATTGACATGTATTTTATGTACATAATTGAACTGGTATTGTTAAAAATAGAGAGACAGAAGAAAAAATGAAATCAGAACTGGTCTGGGAGAAAAGTGATTTTACTATACAGTATTATATGCCTTTAAAACAAAACCATGTAAGACATCCATACTTTCTTCAGTAATACCTCTGATCTTAATGCAACAGGTCTAATGATTAAGGTGCCTCGGTTTTGATTCCCCGTCACTAAACATGCTCACCCTTTTAGCCATGGGACATTATAATGGGATGATAAATCCCACTATGTTTTGGTAAAAGAGTTAACGATGGATGGTATTGACTATTACTGCTAAATTATGGATGGCTAGGACAAGTGTCCCTCATGTAAGTTTGCACAAAATTCAAACTTAATGTATCTCTGTTCTAGTTTTGCTTCTTTAATACAACTAGTTTTAAGATACAATGATCTTAAATATGAAGGTTTCCTAATAAACTACTTTCTAATACAGTTGTGTTGATTGTACAGGATAGTTGTGTGTTCCTTTAAAGTGATATGTTTATTGGTCATTGAAATCAATCTGACAGTTGAGGTTTAGCATATCTTTTATAAATCTCATGTTTTCAAAGCTCCCATTGAAATTGTTTTCATATTGTTAAGTAAAACACCCAGCATTTAAGAAGGATAATTTATGTTGCATGTAATTTATTTTAATAATTTTGGGAATATAACCACAGAACATCAATCTTCATATTCTTAAAGAAATGGCTAATTGAATTTTCAACTTAAAATATAAAATTAATGCTTGAATATGTTAACATTCTAAAATATACCAAGAAGATTTTCTTATATTCTCTTTGATATACTTGGATATTGAAATTAATCTTTCTAATGGATGCATTTAGAGCACATGGAAACAGAATGTATTATCCAGGACCAAATAGAAATTCATCCTTTCGCTTTTCGGACACACACTCACCAGTTGGGTAAGTATTTGGGAACATACTTGTATTAAACTTGAAGCTAGGTAACATCACACACACACACACACACACACACACATATATATATATATATATATATATATGTTCATATTTAGTTTCCAGCTGCTGTGTAATTTGCATTATGGTATACAAATAGGACAGCAGTGCCCTCTATTAGGCATCATATATAAATACTTCAGTATTTCAACTCACATGTCCTTTCTCACTTAAAGTGAGTACTTCCTATTGGACTTACTTTATTAATCTGCTTAAATTTGTTGTTTGCTCGGTTCTCCTATATATCTATTTGGTAATATCTATTTGGTATCTAAAAATTGGAATAGGAATAACATTTCTTGTCTGCGTTTTTGATTGGGGAAGTAAGAGTAAATACAAAAAACCTGAGGCTGTACTGTCCTCATATGCTGTAATATTATCCAAGAATGATAAAACTTTTATCTACAGAACAACTAGAGGTCTGACAGAAATTTATTGTAGAGCGAGTCTGAATTTTCTAACTTTGATTGACGTTTAAGACGCTGAACACAATGAAACAATATTTGACTCTCAAAAACAAAAAAATGTTTGTATGGACTAAAGAAAGTTCCTTTGTTGAAAAGATCTCCCCCTCTTTATTGTGAAAATAATAGACTGAGAAAAGCATGCATGGCATTATATACAGGAAACAATATTGCTAGTCTGCCAATACCTCTTGTGCTACCCACGTGATTTTTTTATCACTTTCACTGCGAGATAAGGGAGATTTTTTTGTTGTTATTTTTGCGTGACAGGTCACCTGACCTTTCAATGGAAAACACTTCAAATTATCTTTATATTGTATATAAATATTTAAAGAAATATGTCTCACAAGAAGACAGCAGTGATACATCAGGTGAATGACCAAGAACTGTAGGTAACTAGGTCAAAAGAAAGTTAAAACTACATACACCAGAATAAATGAAAACGTTGAAAAATTTCTATTTTAAAACAAATGATAACCCTGCATACCACAAGAGAAAATTAAACACACACACACAGTTAAATATGAATACAAGTAAAATGGAAAGATGTTTGTTTGTTTTTGAATTTCGTGCAAAGCTCCACAAGCGCTATCTGCGCTAGCCGTTCATAATTTAGCAGTGTAAGACTACGCAGCTAGGGACCCACCTCCAACTCTTGGGCTACTCTTTTTACCAACGAATAGTGGGATTGCCCATCACTTTATAATGCCCCCACGGCTGAAAGGGCGAGCATATTTGGTGTGAATGAAATCAAACACACGACCATCAGATTACAAATCGAATGCCGTAACCACCGAGCCATGAACCTTAGTAAGGCCATACATTTACGGGATGGTGATCCATAAGGGTATAGTTAGTAACTGTTAGTAACTTTACCCAGTTTTATAATTTTCCTATTTTGTAAATGCTGATGACGAGCAGTCTTCAGTTCTTACATCTAAAAATTAAATATACCTACTGTACAAAGTCTAACAGGAAACAATGTTTTTTAAAATAAGTCTTACTATTGTTAAACTTTTCTATTTTACTACTGTTACGTTTTCACAGTCTTAATTGCTTTTAGGCAAAACTAATAAACAGTTTATGTAATGATATAAATATAGTTATTAACATATGTATCATACCTGTTTTTATAACCTTCTTGTACACACATGTGCATTAATACTATCCATGATCAAAATTATGAACATAATATTTTTAGATGCAGTCAACTACAAAACTGTTTCAAAAAGATGTCATAAAATAACTAGTTTCCAGAGAAATCAACAGTTACTAAATTATTTAATGTAGAAATACCACAGAATGTTTTTATTTTTTCAAAAAATATAAAATTTTGCTTATTATGGAACCACTTTCATACACTTCTGAGATTGCGTATCACATTTCTGTACAAATGTTTTCCTTACTTGCATAGAAACTACCTCTAGTAACACAAAATAAAAACACTTGCATTTCTTAAGAAGTAACTGTTGTAAAAAAAAACAGAAACACTCGTTTTCATAGAAACTAACTGTGGTAACAGTAAATGAGAAAAATAAACACTTTCCCTCTTGTAAACTAAGTTTAGTAACACAAACTAAGATATTGTCTTCTTAGAAACTAACTGTAGTAATATGAAACAAAATCACTTGTTCATTATAGAAAATAACTTGTAACACAGAACAAAAATAGGAAAAATAACTTTCCTTCTTAGCACACTTGTGATATGAAATTATTTATATAGAACTGAGTTTTAAAGATTTTAGTGCAAATTGTTCAGTTGTTTTGAATTGAACACAAAGCTACACAATGGGCTATCTTTGATCTGCCCACTACGGGTATCGAAACCCGGCTTTTCGCGAGGTATGTTTGCAGGCATACCACTTAGCCACTGGGTGGACAAATTGTTTGGAAAGTAATCTAACCACCACATTATTTAAATTGTAGAACCAGCCTCTTGAAAATAAGGTTTTTATCTCTGGGACAACAATACTTCTTTATCCTTGGTCTCAACTATGAATGGTGATTTTGATTTTAACATAAAATATTCTTGATGCTGAGGTATCCACGTAGTATTTCATAAAGTTTCAAAATGACTTGCACAAGTTTGACTCAACCAATCAGAAGAAAGTGAGAATAGTTATGAGGTTGTAAACAGGAACAAACAAAAACGTAGCTGTTTATTATTAGAATAATAACAAAAGATAATGCAGGTAAAAACATATATGGAATTACTCTCAAAGCAAGTAATTATGTGGGGTATTTTTAACAGTGGGATACCGTCGTGTAGAAATTTGTTCTTTTTCTGGTTATTTATATGACAAGCTACACTTTGTCCAACAGTGTAATATATATGTATGTAACTTTCTTAAATCATGATTGTTTAACTATTTAGTGTTTGAAACTTGTAATAGTTTGTTTGTAACTTCTCCTTCCAAGTAAGAACTTTCACAGAAAGTGTTGTGCAGAAACCGGTCATTTAATGTTGAAACAGAATAAGATGAACGTGAAAATGTAATAAATGATTAAAATTACGGAGTTTTAGACGTGAGCAAATGTCTCAGCTTCTAAATATGGGAAAAGAACAGCTAGTTACGTATTTATCAATTTATTATTTAGCTTACAATAGAGAGAAAAAAAGTGATAAGCTGAAATCATTTGATAAAATATCCATGACTATAGACTTGTTATACAACATTATTTACACTATTTTATTATACATTTGTTTCGTCTGATGAGATATAAATATATTTGTCTGAGTATCCAAGAAGTGAAATAATTTTAACTGTATTTTGATACACTTGAATGTCATTGTGTTAAAAGTTTTTGAAACTGTTATTTCGTGATTTCCAAATTTGAAGAGCAATTTTGTTCTTTGAAAATGTTTTCGTGTTTTATATCTATTAAAGTTTTTTTTTCAATTATATAAAAACAAACTGTTCTTTCAAAGTTTATGATCACTGAAAGTGAGGGTTTTTATAAGATTAATTTTTGTTGTTGTTTTGTGTCCCTGATGTTTTAGTATGAGATAGAAACTCATTCCTCTGACACTTTTATCAATTTGATAAACGTTTTTCTCCAGACAGTCTATGTAATTTGTAGTTTTAGGTTTTTAATTTTTATAAATAATAATAATTATGATTCATCTGAAAGTGAAGGTTCTCACGTCAAGTTTGTAAGATAATAACTTTTCAATGTTCTGTGATCTTATAAAATGCATTCTACTCAATATATTCGTGTTCACTGTTCAGTGATAATGTTTGTGAAAAATCACTTTTGTAACAATCAAAAGTTCTTTTTGATTAGATATTTTAAACAACCCATCCCTCATGTATACATTAATGATATATTTTCAGGTATTGGTAGTTCACACGATAAACTTGGGACAACCTGTTAAAGAAACAGAATAACAACTGATCAAAAAATCACATAATGCTTGCACTTTGTGACACATGTTGAAACTAATTACTATATATATATATATTTTTATTGAGATACACTTGTTTTTTCAAACATTGAAATTTTAGGATGTGATTTGTAGTATGGCATGGATGCTGCGTCTGGTTATCGCAGAAAAGTATATAAATGCCTTAAGTATATTAGCTAAAACTAAAAATACATTGTTACTTCCAATTAACATAGGAGATATATCAAGTATGGTTATTCCAGTAACTTAATGGATTCTATTACTTAGAGTGTTTTTATCAAAGTCCTTGTCTGCCAAATCTATCTCTCTCTGAGAACTTGTACCATGTGTGTTATTTGTGTAAAGAAAATACAACTGGACTCACAATAAAAATATATATCAAAGGTTCATGAAGTAATTTAATTTCTCAAATATTTGAGTGTTTCAAGTTTTATTAGAATGTGGATTGTAGAGCAGAAACTACACTAAAATAATAGTTTTACATTGTTTTTTACAGCCCGGTTCTTGACAAAAATGTAATTTTGTGAACATTTTGTCTTGTAAAGACTAGAAATTAAAATCATGAGTAAAAATTAATAATGCATTATAATAGAGCATATTTTAACTTGAATAATTTTTTTATCTTTTCGAGATTTTAAAACAGTTTTTGTAAATGGTCAAAGTGTTAGAAAACAGTCACATTGGAAAAGTGAAAACATGTAGTAATTATCTATTTCCATTGAATTTGTCTCACATGAAATAAAAGTTATGTAGTCATATGTTTTCTCTCATTAAAATGGCAAAAAATAATACTGAATTAATTATTTATTCAAGTTTCTAGTTTTCAATTAATCGTAATAAATGCCAATAGCAAAATGTTCTCCATTTCTTTATAATATAAAATTTTCATGGTTATCACTATAAACATCGTCTCAGTGATGGTTGTCACTAGAAACACAGTCTCACTGATGGTTATCACTAGAAACACAGTCTCACTGATGGTTGTCACTAGAAACACAGTCTCACTGATGGTTGTCACTAGAAACACAGTCTCACTGATGGTTGTCACTAGAAACACAGTCTCACTGATGGTTGTGACTAGAAACACAGTCTCACTGATGGTTATCACTAGAAACACAGTCTCACTGATGGTTGTCACTAGAAACACAGTCTCACTGATGGTTATCACTAGAAACACAGTCTCACTGATGGTTGTCACTAGAAACACAGTCTCACTGATGGTTGTCACTAGAAACACAGTCTCACTGATGTTTACCACTGGAAACACAGTCTCACTGATGGTTGTCACTAGAAACACAGTCTCACTGATGGTTGTCACTAGAAACACAGTCTCACTGATGTTTACCACTGGAAATACACTCTTACTGATGGTTGTCACTGGAAACACAGTATGACTAACGGTTGTCACTGGAAACACAGTATGACTGTCGGTTGTCACTAGAAACACAGTCTCACTGATGGTTGTCACTAGAAACACAGTCTCACTGACGGTTGTCACTAGAAACACAGTCTCACTGACGGTTGTCACTAGAAACACAGTCTCACTGATGGTTGTCACTAGAAACACAGTCTCACTGATGGTTGTCACTAGAAACACAGTCTCACTGATGGTTTTCACTAGAAACACAGTCTCACTGATGGTTATCATTAGAAACACAGTGACTGATTATCACTAGAAACACAGTCTCACTGATGGTTTTCACTAGAAACACAGTCTCACTGATGGTTATCACTAGAAACACAGTCTCACTGATGGTTGTCACTAGAAACACAGTTTCACTGATTATTGTCACTAGAAACACAGGATCACTGATTGTTATCACTTGAAACACAGTCTCACTGATGGTTGTCACTAGAAACACAGTTTCACTGATTGTTGTCACTAGAAACACAGTTTCACTGATGGTTGTCACTAGAAACACAGTCTCACTGATGGTTGTCACTAGAAACACAGGATCACTGATTGTTATCACTAGAAACACAGTCTCACTGATGGTTGTCACTAGAAACACAGTCTCACTGATGGTTATCACTAGAAACACAGTCTTACTGATGGTTGTCACTAGAAACACAGTTTCACTGATGGTTGTCACTAGAAACACAGTCTCACTGATGATTATCACTAGAAACACAGTCTCACTGATGGTTATCACTAGAAACACAGTCTCACTGATGATTGTCACTAGAAACACAGTTTCACTGATGGTTATCACTAGAAACACAGTCTCACTGATGGTTGTCACTAGAAACACAGTCTCACTGATTGTTATCACTTGAAACACAGTCTTACTGATGGTTGTCACTAGAAACACAGTCACTGATTATTGTCACTAGAAACACAGGATCACTGATTGTTATCACTTGAAACACAGTCTTACTGACGGTTGTCACTAGAAACACAGGATCACTGATTGTTATCACTTGAAACACAGTCTTACTGACGGTTGTCACTAGAAACACAGGATCACTGATTGTTATCACTTGAAACACAGTCTTACTGATGGTTGTCACTATAAACACAGTTTCACTGATTATTGTCACAAGAAACACAGGATCACTGATTGTTATCACTTGAAACACAGTCTTACTGACGGTTGTCACTAGAAACACAGGATCACTGATTGTTATCACTTGAAACACAGTCTTACTGATGGTTGTCACTATAAACACAGTTTCACTGATTATTGTCACAAGAAACACAGGATCACTGATTGTTATCACTTGAAACACAGTCTTACTGATGGTTGTCACTAGAAACACAGTTTCACTGATGGTTGTCACTATAAACACAGTCTTACTAATGGTTGTCAATAGAAACACAGGATTACTGATGGTTGTCACTATAAACACAGTTTCACTGATGGTTGTCACAAGAAACACAGGTAGTTATGCCAACTGTCTTTTGAAAGCCAGATCTGGATAAGCGGCTAAATCTTAAAGAAAATGAAACAAAATGAAGCATGACGTCATAGCTGAAACTGGCCCAAATGTGAAACTTTGTGATGCAATTAGATGCAGTATCAGTTGTTACAATTTCAATGTCTTTTCATATGAAGTATAATTATATTCGTAACAATTTGTAATTGTTAGGTTAGGCTAGATATTTTGTAGTTTAATGAGATAAGCTTGGTACCAATGAGCTATGTGACATCATATACATGTGTGATGTCATGTTTTATTTCGTTCAAGAGAGTTAGATGCAGATATAGTAATTATGTTAACCCTAATAGAGGACACATTTTAAGTTGTTTAAATATTAATGAGGGAGTCTTCAAAATTACTTGTTGTATTTGTAACTGCATATGCTAATTTTTTATTTTTTTGTCAGCAGCTGCACATCACTGGATAGAATGTACTCTATTGAAGGTGAGGAAGTGAAAGATGGCATAGAAAATGTTTTGCATGCTTTTCACTGGGCAGTCAGTGTTGTAGGCCTCTATGTTACACAAGGTGATATCATCTGGGAAGTGTACAGGAGTTTGATGATACCTTTCTTGGTACTCGACAAGTAAGTGTATAAACTTTGTACACAAAAGATCTAGTATTATAAAGAGTTTATTACAGCCATTATTGCTTGCTTAAATGCTATAAAGCTCTCCAGGATGGTAAGAAAAACAAGGTCACGTTGGGTTAACGTTGCCATAAGTTCTTGCCAGTTGAGATGTGTAATAATGAATTATGAATTCTACACACAACTTTGCAGTATATGTTGACTTCTGGCAGTGTTAATTTCCGAGTTGTAAATATGTTCTCATCACAGTTTTATGTATGTATAATTTCAGTTGTATCATTCTTTAGTTTCTTTCATGTTTGAAATTATTCATTCTAATTTTTGTTTTTAGGTAAGTTTTATAGTTATGCAATGAACCCGTGTGTGTGTATAGTCTTTATTTCCAATAAAAAATGAAAAGTAATTTATTATGTAACATTAAGAATTATTTAAACTAGTATTCAAACATTCCAACATCTCTAAACTATAGTTGTATCTATAGAGTTGTCAAATGATAACTTTTTGTGAACAGTATTGTCAGTAGATATTTATACTAACTACTAATTGTGATGTGATATAAATAATGAGTAACATTTTTTTGAGAACTGTAATTAGGTGTTTTTAAATGATTTGGTTTTATTCCATTGTTACTATATTGATATGAAAGTAAGACAGTTTTATGTGCCTGTTAATCAAACACATAGTGTAAAATACACTGAACACATCATAAAAATATGTTAAAAAATACCTCTATTAAATTCATTCAGCAATACATTTTAGATTTATCAATTCAACACACTTGTTACTTATTTTCAGCTAACACTGATTACATAGTTTAGTGTGCAGTAAAAGTTAACAAAATAGATAGTACAGGTAATTACGGTAAAACTAAAACATAATAGAGGCACCTAGTCATCACCATCCACCAACCACTCTTTCTCAAATGAATCGTAAGACTGACCCTAACAATATTCTCCCTCCCCTCCCACATATCACAAACGGTGAGCATGTTTGATGAAGTGAAAGTTGGATCAAGAATTTCGAACATAACATAAAATTTACTGAAACAGTTCAAAGTGTACTGCACTAACCTTAGAATCCTTTATACCAATGCTGATTACACCGATGTACTAAACAAGTGGAACCAATGGAACGAAGACAAATTGTTCAGTGTAAACATATCCAAAATTTGAGGCTGAATTGATTGACTAACAGCATTCATTCCCAGTTTCATCCTGGCGACCAGATTGTTAACCTATGTATTTCTAGCATAAATAATCAGTGTAAATCAGTGCTAGCTAAAGGTCTTCAGTTCTCTCTTTCACCACGTAAATTCTATGTACTTACCTTAGTTTACACTATTAAATCACAATACAGGTACCTAAAGGACCTTCTTGTTAAAGAAAAAGTAACTTTATCGACTCAGTAACTTTTCTCATGACGAAAATAAAGAAATCTGCCTCTTCTACTTCTTATGATTTTATCTCTAATGTTTGTCCTTACCGTTTAAGCCCTGAATAAATCTTTTAAAAGAACTATCATTAAATAAAATAGTTATGTAACATCGTCCGACAATATAATTGTTATTCTTAACTAAAATAATTACTTAATTAAAATGGTGGTTATTCTTTACAACTCTACCACATTTAAAATCCTTATTAACACCTTTTCATTATCATCCAACGTGAGGAAACATTCCAAAGATACCTGAGGAAACTTAGAAAGAAACATGTCGTAGACATTTGACTGATGATGAGATGACACCGGGTAAACGATCAGAGTATATTAATTTGCTATTGTGGGTTATATAGATATAATTATCCCAAAAGCACAGTTAATTAATGACACGAGAACATAGTATAGGCTATCTATTAACAACTGCAGCATTATAATATGCTGAAAATATATATTTTAGTAACTGCAATACTAAGAATTACGTTCCATTTTCTTATCTTACAATTATCTAAAGGACATGGTGTGCATATTTGTATGTATGTGACCGAAATAATAAATACACTGTGCCACTATCTATTAAATATCACCACACAAAAAAAAAATCTGTTAAAAATTCCCACCTTGATATCCTAAACTCAGACAATTATGAAAATAACAACGATACCTACGACAAACCTTTGTTTATCAATGAAAAAAAAATTAAAGTATTGTCCTCGTAACAAGAACCTGACTTTCACTAGGACTAAATCTGAAGGTTTGGTTATATCTTTATTGATGTAATTTACATATATAGTTTTAAGGAAAGGAGTTAAAAACACTATTAGTTTTTCAATAAACGGTACCACACTGAAGAGATCAAAAATAATGTTTGCTCAGCACAATCAGAACAGTTTTCCACTACTTTAATTACTGTGAAAAATTTTTTTGTTGTTGTTTCAGAAAACAGTTCCTTTTTCTCAATTTTTGAGAACGACGCTGCCTAAAACAGCCCAGTATTTGCTAACCCTAACTGCTAAATTTCTCACAGGTTGCAGAGTAAAGTGAATGTGACTATTTGTCTGACTTTTGTTTCATATTTCAAGAATTTAATTCAGATTTATGGAATGATCGTATGTGAATATACAATTAAAATATTTATACGAAACTTTATACCTGCAAATTGTCCGTCGAATGTAAGGTGGATAATTTTTTGCCATAAACTTTTGTTCTTTCTTCTCAAAGTTCGGCTTTTATTTTAATGTCTGGTCTCCATAGTTACTATATGCAACTTTCAGTAACATTGTGGTTCATCTTTATTGTTGTCTTTCTTCACAGTTTGTTTTGGTTTCAAGTGTAACGATACTCTTGAATCAATTGTTGTAATGAAATGACGCAAGCAAAAGAGAAGAAAAATGGTATAAAAATACAACTGATATGTGAGGGGGTAGCAGTGGGAAAAGTTAGAAGATACTGAAAGGTGAGTGATGAAAACGAAATTTTATCCTTTACATCTAGCAAACAAATTGTACCTAGATTATAAATAAAGGGTTGTTTTCCATGATCATGTGTACGACGACATGTCGGTGTAGATCTCACAGCAACAAGTTTTAGATGTGGCAAGTTTTATTTGTCGTCTGTAGATTTATTCTGTACATACGACTTTAACCTTTTATATATATATTATTTGAAATATCAAAATAGAGAGAACCACAAATGTTTTATGATTAGATTATAGTACACAAATAGATGCTACTGAGAAATGAACATTTAAAGTTGAAGGGTATACACAGTTTACTAACAGTGATAAAAACAAACTGTAAGATTGTGAGATACTCGTGGTTTTTTTTAACTATGCTTCATGGAGCCCTTGAAATCAATGTATTTCTCATTTACTTTCTATATTTTAGGAAATATAACTAAAATATAAACCTCAATGAATATATAGTAATATGTGTGTGTATATTATACAGTAATGTACGGTAGCGGAAATAGTTTACTTTTGTTGGCCAATACGTAGTTAGGCCACCTGCATTTGTGTTTTTGTCTAAACTAAGGTAAATTTAACACTGCATTATATCACATTCAACACTTGACAAATTGAAAACAAGAGGGTAGTAAATTTTATGAGTAAGTGCCCAAAGAACACCTTCATACACATATACTGCGAAATTCCACAGATGTCAAATAGATTAGCAGTAGCATTAAAACACCTGCGATCTCAGATCCTACAGTGTTTACTGAACAAGTGAAATTTTGAACCATGTAATAAATATTTTCACAGATTTTAATTACAATTTTATTTGCCTTGGAAATTTCATTTGTAAGTGTTGTAGGAATTATAAACCGCTTCGTTCACTGGGACTGAACCTGAAAATGTGATTATATTTTCAATGGTGTAATTTGTATAGTTTTAAAGAACAGTGTTTTAAAAGTAAAACTTATTTTTTCGACAAACGATACCACATTTAATAGATAAGAATACAGTTTATATCAGCACAAACCAAACACTTTTCGCCTATAGAACATGCTGTAAAAATAGTATTTTTTCTTGTAAAATATTCACTTTTACTAAAGTTTTCAGTGTCACGCTATCTAAACTAGCCCAATGTTTGCTAACCATAATTACCAACCTACACACAGGTTGTAAAGTAATATAAGTGTTGCTAGTTGTCTAACTTGTTTTTAACTTCAATAATTTAATTCAGATACATACAAAGAACGTACGTGAATATAGAATTAAAATATTTATACAAAACGTTATACCTACAAATTGTTCTGGCCGAAGTACCCATGAAATGTAAGGTGAGAAACTTTTAACTATAAAATTTAGTTCTTTCTTCGCACAGTTCGATTCTTACTTTAAGATTTTTCCTCTTAGTTACTCTTCGCAAATATTCAATAATATGCTTTCATTTTATTGTTGTCTTTCTCTGTTTGTATTGGTTAGAAATGAAGCAATACTTGTCAATCAGTTGTTATAAAGATATGACATAAGCGAAAGAAAACGAAACTAAAGACATATATAAAACAGATAAGTGTGAGGTAGCACTGGGAAAAGACAGATGTTCAAAGTTGAGTTATGAAACGAAAATTTATCCTTTAAGTCTAGTTAACAAATTGTACGTTGAATATAAAGGGTTGTTCCTCCCGATCACTTGTACAACGATTTGTTAGTGTACAGGGTGGTCCGTAAGTCCCAACCCATCAAGGAAACTGGCGTGTGATGAGTTACTGTGAATCTTCAATACCATCCCTTCTCGAGGAAAGGTGATGTTTACGGGCGAGTGTGCAATTTACCGTTCGAGTTGAGCACAAAGTGTTTACTTCTTGGCAAAGAAGCCGTTATAATGTGATGATCAATCCCACTATTCGTTGGTAAAAGAGTAACCCAAGAGTTGGCGGTGGGTTAACCAACTTGTTACTTGGTACATATTTAGTATGTAAATTTGTTTGGGTGGCCAAATTGTTTGGAAAGTAATCTAACCACCACATTATTTGAATTGTATAACCAGCCTCTTTAAAATAAGGTTTTTATCTCTGGGACAACAATACTTCTTTATCCTTGGTCTCAACTATGAATGGTGATTTTTGATTTTTAACATAAAATATTCGTGATGCTGAGGTATCCACATTTTATTTCACAAAGTTTCAAAATGACTTGCTCAAGTTTGACTCAATGAATCAGAAGAAAGTAAGAAAAGCTATCAGGTTGTAAACAGTTATCAAACAAAAATGGAGCTGTTTATTATGAGAATAATAACAAAAGATAATGCAGGTAAAAACATATATGGAATTACTCTCAAAGCAAGTAATTATGTGGGGTATCTTTAACAGTGGAATACCGTCTTGTAGAAATTTGTTCTTTTTCTGGTTATTTATATGACAAGCTACACTTTGTCCAACAGTGTAACATATATGAATGTAACATTCATAAATCATGATTGTTTAACTATTTAGTGTTTGAAAATTGTAATAGTTTGTTTGTAATTTCCCCTTCCAAGTAAAAACTTTCACAGAAAGCGTTGTGCAAAAACTGGTCATTTAATGTTGAAACAGAATAAGATGAACGTGAAAATGTAATAAATGATTGAAAATTACGGAGTTTTAGACCAGAGCAAATGTCTCAGCTTCTAAATATGGGAAAAGAACAGCTAGTTACGTATTTATCAATTTATTATTTAGCTTACAATAGAGAGAAAAAAACTGATAAGCTGAAATCATTTGATAAAATATCCATGACTAGAGACTTGTTATACAACATTATTTACACTTTTTTATTATATATTTGTTTTGTCTGATGAGATATAAATATATTTATCTGAGTATCCAAGAACTGAAATAATTTTAACTGTATTTTGATACACTTGAATGTCATTGTGTTAAAAGTTTTTGAAACTGTGATTTCATGATTTCCAAATTTGAAGAGCAATTTTGTTCTTTGAAAATGTTTTTGTGTTTTATATCTATTAAAGTTTTTTTTTTCAAATATATAAAAAACAAACTGTTCTTTCAAAGTTTATGATCACTGAAAGTTAGTGTTTTTATTAGAAGATTAATTTTTGTTGTTGTTTTGTGTCCCTGATGTTTCAGTATGAGATAGAAACTCATTCCTCTGACACTTTTATGAATTTGATAAACGTTTTTCTCCAGACAGTCCATGTAATTTGTAGTCCTATAGTCCTAGGGTTTTAATTTTTACAAATAATAATAATTATGACTCATCTGAAAGTTAAGGTTCTCACGTCAAGTTTGTAAGATAATAACTTTTCAGTGTTCTGTGATCTTATAAAATGCATTCTACTCAATATATTCGTGTTCATTGTTCAGTGATAATGTTTGTGAAAAATCACTTTTTTAACAACCAGAAGTTCTTTTTGATTAGATATTTGAAACAACCCATCCCTCATGTATACATTAATGATATATTTTCAGGTATTGGTAGTTCACACGATAAACTTGGGACAACCTGTTAAAGAAACAGAATAACAACTGATCAAAAAATCATATAATGATTGCACTTTGTGGCACATGTTGAAACAAATTACTATATACATATATATTTTTATTGATATATACTTTTTTTGTCCTACATTGAAATTTTCGGATGTGATTTGTAGTATGGCATGGATGCTGCGTCTCTGGTTATCGCAGAAAAGTACATAAATGCCTTCAGTATATTAGCTAAAACAAGAAATACATTGTTACTTCCAATTAACATAGGAGATTTATCAAGTATGGCTATTCCAGTAACTTAATGGATTCTATTACTTAGAGTGTTTTTACCAAAGTCCTTGTCTGCCAAATCTCTCTCTCTCTGAGAACTTGTACCATGTGTGTTATTTGTGTAAAGAAAATACACCTGGACCCACAATAAAAATACATATTAAAGGTCCATGAAGTCATTTAATTTCTCAAATATTTGAGTGTTTCAAGTTTATTACAATGTGGATTGTAGAGCATAAACTACACTAAAATAATAGTTTTACCTTGTTTTTTACAGCTTTTTTTTTTTGCGAACATTTTGTCTTGTAAAGACTAGAAATTAAAATCATGAGTAAAAATTAATGATGCATTATAATAGAGCATATTTTAACTTGAATAATTTTTTTATCTTTTCGAGATTTTAAAACAGTTTTTGTAAATGGTCAAAGTGTTAGAAAACAGTCACATTGGAAAAGTCAAAACATGTAGTAATTATCTATTTCCGTTGAATTTGTCTCATATGAAATAAAAGTTATGTAGTTATTTGTTTTTCTCATTAAAATGGCAAAAAATAATACTGAATTAACTATTCAAGTTTCTAGTTTTCAATTAATCGTAATAAATGCCAAAAGTAAAATGTTTTCCATTTCTTTATAGTATAAAATTTTCAAGTAAACTTGGTCGTAAGTCACAAGTGTCTTACTGATGGTTATCACTATAAACACAGTCTCACTGATGAATGTCACTAGAAACACTGTCTCACTGATGGTTGTGACCAGAAGCACAGTCTCACTGATGGTTGTCACTAGAAACACAGTCTCACTGATGGTTGTCACTTGAAACACAGTCTCACTGATGGTTATCACTAGAAACACAGTCTCACTGATAGTTATCACTAGAATCACTACAAACACATTCTCACTGATGGTTGTCTCTACAAACACATTCTCACTGATGGTTGTCACTAGTAGAACAGTCTCACTGATGGTTCTCACTAGAAGCACAGTTTCACTGATGGTTATCACTAGAAGCCCATTCTTACTGATGGTTATCACTAGAAACACATTCTCACTGATCGTTGTCACTAGAAGCACAGTCTCACTGATGGTTATCACTAGAAGCCCATTCTTCCTGATGGTTGTCCCCTGAAACACAGTCTCACTGATGGTTATCACTAGAATCACTGTCTCACTGATTATTATCACTCGAAACACAGTGTCAGTGATGGTTGTCACTAGAAATACAGTCTCACTGATTGTTCTCCCTATAAATACAGTCTCACTGATGGTTATCACTAGAAGCACTGTCTCACTGATGATTATCACTAGAAGCACAGTCTCACTGATGGTTGTCACTAGAAGCACAGTCTCACTGATGGTTCTCACTGAAAGCACAGTCTAACTGATGGTTATCACAAGAAGCACAGTCTCACTGATGGTTATCACCAGAAACACAGTCTCACTGATGGTTACCACCAGAAACACAGTCTCACTGATGGTTGTCACTAGAAACACAGTCTCACTGATGGTTGTCACTAGAAACACAGTCTCACTGATGGTTGTCACTAGAAACACAGTCTCACTGATAGTTATCAGTAGAAAGACAGTCTCACTGATGGTTGTCACAAAAAAACACAGTCTCACTGATGGTTGTGACTAGAAGCACAGTCTCACTGATGGTTGTCTCTACAAACACATTTTCAGGGATGGTTGTCACTAGAAGCACAGTCTCACTGATGGTTGTCACAAGAAGCACAGTCTCACTGATGGTTATCACTTGAAACACAGTTTCACTGATGGTTGTCAATAGAAACACAGTTTCACTGATGGTTGTGAATAAAAACACAGTCTCACTGATGTTTTTCACAAGAAACACAATCTTTGATGGTTATCAGTAGAAATACAGTCTCACTGATGGTTGTCACAAAAACACAGTCTCACTGATGGTTGTGACTAGAAGCACAGTCTCATTGATGGTTATCACTAGAAGCCCAGTCTCACTGATGATTAACACTAGAAACACAGTCTCACTGATAGTTATCACTAGAAACACAGTCTCAGTGATGGTTCCCACTGAAAGCACAATCTAACTGATGGTTATGACTAGAAGCACAGTCTCATTGATGATTATCACTACAAACACAGTGTCAGTGATTGTTGTCACTAAAAACACCATCTCACTGATGGTTATCACCAGAAACACAGTCTCACTGGTGGTTGTCAATAGAAACACAGTCTCACTGATGATTGTCTCTATAAACAGTATCACTGATGGTTGTCATTAGAAGCTCTCATTTTATTGATGGTTCTCACGAGAAACACAGTTTCATTGATGGTTGTTTACAAACACAGTCTCACTGATGCTTGTCACGAAAAGCACAGTCTCACTGATGGTTCTCACTAGAAACACAGTTTCACTGATGGGTGTCACTAAAAACACCATTTCAGTGATGGTTGTCACAAGAAACACAGTCTAACTGATGGTTGTCACTAGAAACACAATCTCACTGATGGTTCTCACTAGAAACACAGTTTCACTGATAGTTGTCACTAAAAACAATCTCACTGATGGTTGTCACTAGAAACAAAGTCTCACTGATGGTTCTCACCAGAAGTACAGTCTCACTGATGGTTCTCACCAGAAGCACAGTCTCACTGATGGTCATCACTAGAATCACTGTCTCACTGATGGTTATCACAAGAAACACAGTCTCTGATGTTTATCACTAGAAACACAGTCTCACTGATGGTTATCACAAGAAACACAGTCTCACTAATGGTTGTCATTAGAAACACAGTCTCACTGATGGTTGTTAATAGAAACACAGTTTCACTGATGGTAATTCGGTTTAGCTGTAGTTTTGTATTAAATGTTGGAGATGGACAAAACAGTTTTGCTCTGTGGTTTTCTGAGCTTTATTTTGCCTCCAGTCAGTTTTCCAGTCGTTTGTTGTTTAAATGTAATGTTACTGAAATACCTTGAAAAACGAGTCATACTTTTTATTTTTCCTGGGGATATTGATAACTCAGTTTCTTCAATCATTATTTCTGCATTCGAAGTCTCGCCGTCAACTTTTGTATCGACCTTCTTGCAAGAGTCATTGTCTGTCGTTTCAATTGTGATATTTTCTTTAGATCGAAAAGGGTGAACCTTGTTATCATGCATTCTACGAAGGATGTTACTGAAGAATGTCGATAAACGATTCATTCCTTTCATTTTTTTCGATGTTACAGGTTCCTGAGTTTCTAGGTTCCTTCGTCCACGGAAACTAAAACCACTAGCTTTTTTTGTTGTGCTCGGCTTTGCATTGACAATGTCAATTTTGTTGTTGAAAAATTCCTTTTTGGAACTGTTGGTCTTATCTACAGATTAAAGGTAAAAATAAGTAACATAAATTAAAAGCTGATAATCGCGATTTGTTACAGTGATAAGTGTAATTGTTTTTTGCTCGTAACTTATCCGTGGTAAAATATACAATTATCTCACATGTTATGCCACATATATATTAATAACTAACATTTTGCTGTTTATTAATATTCACTGATTTGTTCAGAGTTACTTGTGTAAAAGTAAGAAAAGAATTACAAATAAGAATGTGAAAATTGATTTCTGGAAACACAGTCTCACTGATTGTTTTCACTAGAAACACAGTCTCAATGATTGTTGTCACTAGAAACACAGTCTCACTGATGATTGTCACTAGAAACACAGTCTCACTGATTGTTATCACTAGAAACACAGTCTCACTGATGGTTGTCACTAGAAACACAGTCTCACTGATGGTTGTCACTAGAAACACAGTGTAACTGATGGTTGTCATTAGAAACAGTCTCACTGATGATTGTCACTAGAAACACAGTCTCACTGACGATTATCACTAGAAACAGTCTCACTGATGGTTCAGTCATAATATGGAGATTTTGGACAGTATAAACCAGATTTCGATACTTCACAGCGCTGTAGTGGCATGACTGTGGATTTACAACGCTAGAAATCGGGTTTAGATACCAGTGGTAATTAATGCAGAAATAGGTCCTTTGTAGCATTATGATTAACTTCAAACAAATGATACGATGCTCAAAGTGCAGTAACGTTTCAGACACCTACATTACATTAACCTTCTGCAGTCAATTAAAGATGACATAACGAAAAAAATATGTTAATTTAAGTATAACATTTGAATTTTAATTAATAAATATTTATAGGAAAATTTGAATAATTGTCCTTCTTGTCTTTTTTTGAATTTCGCGCAAAGTTACTCGAGGGCTCTCCACGCTAGCCGTTACTAATTTAGCAGTGTGAGACTGAAGGAAAGGCAGTTATAGTTATCATCACCAACCGCCAACTCTTGGGTTACTCTTTTGCCAACGAATAGTGGAATTGACCGTCACATAATATTACGCTAATATTAGTTAAAACGGGTAGCATGTTTGGTGCGACCGGGATTCGAACTCGCGACCCTCGAATTACGAATCGCACGCCTTAACACCTCTGGCCATGCCGGACCGTAATTGTGCTTAAAAAGTTTAATTATCCATTATTTATCTAGTAGAAATTATTGTGACATTATACACGGTACTTGTCTCTGCTGTGTTTGGCCTGGCATGGCCAAGCGCGTAAGGCGTGCGACTCGTAATCCGAGGGTCGCGGCTTCGAATCCCCGTCGCACCAAACATGCTCGCCCTTTCAGCCGTGGGGGCGTTATAATGTGACGGTCAATCCCACTATTCGTTGATAAAGGAGTAGCCCAAGAGTTGGCGGTGGGTGGTGATGACTAGCTGCCTTCCCTCTAGTCTTACACTGCTAAATTAGGGACGGCTAGCACAGATAGCCCGTGAGTAGCTTTGTGCGAAATTTCAAAAACAAACAATCAAAACAAACTGCTGTGTTTACCTGAATATTGATGAACGTCTCTGTTGTTAAGTTCGCTTTGCGTTGAAGAATCATTTCCTGTTAGTCTAAAAATGTACGGACGGTGCGAAGTATGATGTTTCCTAAAAACAGCAAGAAACAGAAATAATGTGGATGATTCATACTCACTAAAAAGTTGAATCGTAACAAGGTAATAACGTTTTGTGACAAAACAGCTGGGTCAGGGACCCCAAAGTTCAGGCATATCTAACCCTAATTTAGAAATGGTTATCACAGGAGGGGGTAACAAATCAACAACACCTTTCACCCACTCGATTAATATCGAAACCCATTAATCAGTCCGAGCAGCATGAGAGTTTTCTGTTTTCCTTCTACTCTATCGATTTGAAAACTGGTAACAAGGGAGTAAAAATAATTTTACTCCATCATAAACTTGGAATTATTCTTTTAGAACTTAAATAATTTTTCGACGTTTATTAATGAATATGGACGTATACAAGGGTTTATACTTTATGTACATAATTTTGCTACGGAGCGAATACACACATATACAGAAGTTTGTGCACAGTACATGAGGTGATGTTCAATATACAAACCGTGAAGTTACAAGTATACGGCCCCCCGCGAGTACAGCTGTATATCTACGGATTTACAACGCTAAAATCAGGATTCTATTTCCTTCAGTGGTCTCAGCAGATAGCCCAATGTGGCTTTGCTATAAGAAAACACAAACACAATACAAGTATACGTTAACGAACACATAGGTTAGCACATAAGCCATGTACATCCTTGTGCAAATTAATTGAAACAAATGGTCATTTTACAATATTTTCAACATGGCGGCAGTGTAGGCTCGCTGGACCCGCTGATTTCCTTTAATAGTCATTTTTTCACACAGACGGCGTCATTAGCTGTGTTTTGCAGTGCGGTCGATCTATTTTTGGGATATATGACATTTTGAGGAATATTACGTCATTCGAAATTGCGTTAGAAGGGCAATGAGACCAGTCAAAAAAACAACTTCTTTATCAACTCAATGAAGAAAAAACGGTATCAATGGGTTCTGAAATACAAGAACTGGACACAAGAACAATGGAGAAAGGTGTTATTCAGTGACGAGACTCATTTCTTTGTACGGGGTCAAAGATGTCTGCATGTTCGCAGATCTCCAGGTGAGAAACTTCCAGAATCTCACATCAACCAGTTCGTAAAACATCCCTTGAAGAATATGTTTTGGGACTTTATCAGCTACTATGGCGTCGGAGGCATACATATCGTAGAAGGTATGATGCGAGGACCACAGTACATCGAAGTTTGGCAGAGAAGAGTCGTTCCAGAATTGAAAAATAGATTTCCAGATGGATCTGGCATTTTTCAGCAAGATCTGGCTCCGTGCCACACATCGACATTTGTGAATAATTTTATGATTACAACGCGAATAAAGGTGTTGGACTGGCCTGGAAACTCTCCGGGCTTAAATCCTATTGAAAATGTTTAGGCGATTTGTAAAGAGAGACTTCGGGGAAAAGACTGTACTACGAAAGATAAGCTGATTCAGGTGTGGTACCGCGATCCAAATATTGCAGTCAACTCGTGGACTCGAGTGGCGCTTGGAGGTTGACCTCGTGCACCAGATACAATGTACCTTTAGTACTGTATATTATATTTCACGGAAATTGTAAAGACGAGCTCTCATCAAACAATGCGTCATGAGACAGATATCACAGTGTTGTGAGTCTCAAAAATTGTTTCAATTAATAAAACGTACTTTATAACTTCCTATATCTATATAGCTTTAATATTACTGTCTCTTGTGTGTCCATGCAATTACTTCGCACGATGTGAATGGATATTCACTAAAATTCTTACGGAAACTCATTAGGTCCATGAGCGATAGATACAAAGTTTGAGTCTTGAGGTTTTTATGAGCATTCTTGCGTTATGAACCCTGTTTCACTTTCTGTAGATGGAGCTTGATATATAGGATAACATTTCTCACTATATGGTTTGTATAATGTTTATAGAGACTGTAATCTTGAGTTAAACTGTATTAGTTGCTAAAGGCTAGGCTCACAAGAGTTTAATAAGCTGCCGATAACATACACACACTAGTGTAAAAAGTTGTCCAATAGAGCGGGGAACCAAAGCGAACCAAATCTGAATCCTACAATATGCATTTGCAAGTTTACCATCCGTAAACCGATAGAAGAAAAATAAAGAATCTTATAATTTTGAGAAACCAAAGTCTACCATGAACATCTACGTCAGCCAAAGAGTGTTTTCTTAGACTTCACTTGTCACATCTGTTGTATTATTACAATCTTTCTCTTGAAATTACGTTTCTTGTAAATATTCGAACATCGTTAGAAAATATTTATTGAAAATAAAATATCTCTTGAGATTTGGGGTTTGTTTTTTTTAAGTCTATAAAATGCTAACTCTGCCAGCTAATGGTTTAAAAAACAACAACAACCGAAACACTGAGTGAAACAAGAAAAGGAAAAATCAAACAAACAAACATAATGTGTCGTGGTAGTTCTGGACGATCACCAAAGTAAAGAAATAAAAGTTTGCAAAAATGTAAAATGCATGAAATAATTGAAGTGTAGAAATAAAAACCAGTGTAAAGAAAAAACAAATCAATGAAATGAGATGAGAGAGAAGGACCATGAATACAGTAAATAACTTATTCAAACAAAACGAAGCAAAAATCACGTGGATGGGATGTTACTTTGAAACAGCCTGAAAATATATCAGACAGTAACAAGTATACCATGCAACAGCTACCTGGAAACTACAGAGACATTCTGTAAGGTTACCCAAACTAGAAGTAAGAAAATGGTAATCAGATGCTTTTAACATTAAAGATGCCGTGTACGGTTACCGAAGTTTAGTGTTAAAGTTATATCCAACAGCCAACTTAAACATCAGTTCAACCACAAGAAGTTTCCGTAAAGTTTGGAGTCTGACCTACAGTGGCTTTAGTTTCTAATCATTTGTGTTTGAAGAAGGCTGGTTGTTTGTTGAGTATTAATTACGAATGTAGAGGCAAATCACTAATAAATGATGATAAAAATAATTGTCATAGGTTTGTTATTTGATTCGCTGTGTATTTAATCTGGTTGAATTTAAGGGTAATCCTTTATAAGGGAACTTGTTACATAACATGGAAGATGCTTGTGTCACCACCAATGGGTTCATCCAGGTGGCTGCGCCCATTAGAAGATTCTACTGTTGGATGCCAACAAGAACTAAATGGCATTACGCCATACAAGACAGATGCACCAATAACAGGCCACCGTTTAGGATGAACAGTGAAAGTAACGTCATGGTTCCAGTCTCCTGATGGATGTAACATTATCCAAGAAAGTTGTGCAATTGATATTGGGATCAGTTGGAAGTGAAATCATGTTACTCACTGTTGCTTCACCACACTTTCGAAATGTCATGGGATAGAGTGAAGGTTCAACCAAAAATTATAAGTAAAATAGAAATAGTCTGATATCATAAAAATTAACAGTAATACCTATCATCTCTTGACGTGCCCTTGTCTGATCAAAGTATAAAACTTGACTGTCATTCGCTACAAAGTAGTTATGTCTCCAAAGTGCATATTTTGTTATTCAAAGCACAAACACGTTATACATGTACCATCATATTTTACGAAGCCTTAGGATGGTTCAGTGAAAGTTCCTAGGAGGATAATCGTCATATCCTTGTCTACCCAGTGTCTAAAAAATGTGTACATCTGGAATTGTCGTAACAAATTACAGGAAGGCGTAAATGAAAATTTGAAACCCAATTTCAATGATGTGCAATACTGCTTCAAATAATAGTGGATTCTGTCTGGTTGCTCTGGCACTGTAGCTCATGCCATGCAGACAAATTATTATTGTATTGGGGGGTGCACTTGCTCCTGTTTAAGTGTTATGTGACGTTATCAAAATATGTTTAACTTCCAGGGTTCTTTCATTTGTGACATAGCTGTATACGTTTCGGGTATTTAACTTTCTTTAATAACAGATTTTAAGTTTGAATAAACCATGAGTGATAAAAGATCAAAGAGTCCTTCTTCATCTTGCTTTTAGTTCAGAAAGTTTTTGGTAATATCACATGGAACAAAATATTTGTTTTATTATTTCATTAGCTCGATTCACTTAAACAACTGCTGTAAAAGGAAGAAAAGCTGAGAACCTAAATATAGTCGAAGAATGAGAAGTGGCATATCATTTTGAGTTATTGGTTCTTGGGTTGCTGTTTTTCTTCGTTACACTTCCAGTTAGCTCTAAATAGACTCCAGTCTAACCTTATTTAACACTGCCTCTATCTGTAGTAGTGCCGCCCGCGAGTACAGCGGTATGTTTACGGATTTACAACGCTAAAATCAAGGGGTTCGACTCTCCTCAGTGGACTCAGCAGATAGCTCGATGTGGCTTTGCGATAAAAAACACACGCACATATCTGCAGTAAAAAAAATCTCTTTTCTTGTTTCCTTTCTTGAGAAAAGTCATTGACCAATAAGACAACAATTTAGCTTTAGTGGATTTTTTGGCTGCTCCAATTCAATGGATCGAAATTGTTGACAACTATTTCAAAGACTCTCGATAAAATTGTGATTCTTATTCAAAATAATTCTTTGTATTACAAATAATAAAGAAAGCCATTATGTTCAAAGGACTTAGCAAACTGTGGCTGTGAATGTAATTGGTTTTTTCTTTGTGTTAAATAGAGAAAAAGGAAAAAAAAAATGTTTTTACACAAATAAGGATGTACAGCTGAATTAAGGAGAGTCCAGCATGTGTTTAATGGAGCGAGATGTTTTTTAAAAAAAGATGCATTTTTTTATACTGTATTCAACATGCTGATAAACAAACTGAAGATTGTAAACTAATATTTCGTAACAAAGGATATGATACCGTGTCAACAATTGTTAATATTAATAGTACTGGTATCACTGAAGAGTTCAAAAATGGTTGGGGTAAACGACCTGAAAACGGTATAACAGATAATATTAAAATGTTGAACAAAAGCATTGACAATTTTTAAAGAATTGGAACCTGGAAAGATGAGGAAATACTCGAACCTATATGATATTTCTTTTGATCCAAAGCTCAATATGGCTATTACCCCCCTGACAATGAAGGCAAAAAGAGTACTGTGATATTGATATTATGAACTTCAAAGGAAATACAATCTAATTATTTAAAGACTTTACAATTGATCGTAGTTGATTAAATATTTTCCTTCAAAAAACAAATGAAACCCAAAATATTATGTACAAATTACGATGAGAGGAAATCAAAGTGAGTGTGTGATATTTTGACTTGATACAATACCTTACAAATGTATTGCAAGTAAAACTGTTTATTATCACTGCCAACTTACCGCTGCACCATTGGGAGACGGTATTTAAGTTGTCACATCTCCTTTCATTGTGAAATTGTTTTCATTAGTGCATTCGTTTTGTTTGACTTCCACAATCGAATCCCAAAATCGATTTTGTTGCGATCGTATTCCAAGATGAAAAATGTTACGGCAGATGTTAAAAATAATTAAATAATAAAATAAATATAAAGTAGAATAAATGGAATTAAAATTAAAAGTTAGAAGTTTGAATAGGTATACATATAGATTAAAATAAACAAGGGGTCTGACTTGAAGGGAAATATTCCTAGAAATTGGTTGTGTGTGTGATGGGGGAGTGCCTTTGGAAAACCTACTTTCATTGGTCAATCACCCGATTATTCATGCGTGTTACTACCCAAACTCTACTTTAAATGGGAAGGAAAAAGAAATTACTGGAAGGGGCGTCACTCGGTCCTAAGTAGTGAAAGTAGGTTTTTTTGGGACACTTTTTCCACCTACAATTTGAGGCATTGGATCTGTAAATCCCAACTAGGGCACTTTCAGTCATCTGCCCTTCCCGACTCTGAATGGGCCGGTTTGGATCGGTACTTTGTTTTGGGTACTGTCAGCTTACTTTTTA
Source organism: Tachypleus tridentatus (assembly GCF_004210375.1). NCBI lineage: Eukaryota > Metazoa > Arthropoda > Merostomata > Xiphosura > Limulidae > Tachypleus > Tachypleus tridentatus. Next base: position 168,200,698 of record NC_134825.1, read on the forward strand.
CTGTAACAACAGGTTAACACAACGTTCGTGCCTTTGCCTTCACTTTTCCTACTTTACTTGTATTTATCATCATATTTACATGGACAAAATTCGGGCCTACACAAACGTCAGCCACTCAGTATAAAATGTAAACATTTTACCTGGTGTGGGATGAAGAAGGAAAGTTAGTGGATTCCATAGATGTTTCCATTTACACACAAGTATTTCTATTATCTCGAAATTCGAGGTATATGGAAATTTCTCCTCGAGAATGTCGCCTGGTCTCCTTCGCTGCGAGTCCCTCACGAACCCGGTAAGCTTTATGAACCGGTGGAGTTGTTTTTCGGGACTTATTTACAAGCTACGCTTTATTAGTAGTATTAGAAGTTTGTTTTCTTCTTTTTACGAATACTAAAGTATTCAGCTAAATTCAGCTAAATAGATATTTTTCAAATCTTAATTTACTTCACTGCGCGAGAGAAAGTTAGCTTAAAAAGTTGAGTAAGGATAGTTTATAGAATTCTGTTGTCAAGGGTTCTACCTGTAGTTAGTTGCTAAGTGAATTATATTGTTGAACGTATTAAGTGAAATATTATTTTCGGGTGTAATATTCAAATTGTTGTCGAGTTGTAGACAAAATATGTAAGTGTTTGATGAAGATCGTTTTCATAAGCAGGTTTTGTTATTTTTTTAATTCCGCGCAAAGCTACACGAGGGCTATCTGTCCCTAATTTAACAGCGTAAGACTAGAAGGAAAGCAGCTAGTCATCACCACCCACCGCCAACACTTGGGGTACTTTTTACCCACGTATAGTGGGAATGAGCGTTATATTATAACGCCCCCACGGCTGAAAGAGCGAGCATTTGGTATGACGAAGATTTGAACCCGCGATCCTTGAATTACGAGTCGAGCGCCTTAACCACTGGTCATGTCGGGCCTTTTGTAAGGTTACTCCTTAGCTTTAAATTAGTTTCGATTGTTTCTCTATCTTGATGGAACCTCCTGTTAAGAGAGCTTATCAGGTAAAGCTCTAAATTTAATTTATTGTATCTGAATACACCACATTAACACAGATCGTTGTGTGTTTTAAAGATAAAGAATATATTTGCTATATTTTCATCACGAACTTTTTATTGGCATTTATAGCGCTACTTTTGTAAAGAACAATTATCTCTGTTGTGACTCTAAGCCTAGTAATCGTTCTGTAAACGAGCTACTACGGTTATTATTTTTTATAAACATGAAGCTAAATGATAATTCTTTTATAAGAAGTGAAACATTTAGCTCATATTTCCCATTAGAAGTTGTTTAGCGAAATAATAACCCCATCAACTGAGGTAAATTACCTTGAGGACATACATAAATGTGATTGTCTTTGAGTATAGATTGTGTGTCTTTCGTTGAATAAATGAGATATATTGATAACAACCAAGGCACGTTAAGTGACTGTACGTGTCTATGTTAAGCCTTCAAATCAGCGGTAAGCTTCCTTTAATCTTGTTAATTGAAGTTTCCTGTTTAGCGTGACATATTTGACGACAAACATTGTGGACTATCTATGGACACTTAATTTCTTCTCAAACAACTATTAATTTATCAAATGAGGGGATAAAGAACTGTTTATGTCACCATAAGCTGAGAATATGGTGTTATTTCTTGAGTTTTTGTGAATCTGGTTTTCTCTCTCTGTAACTGTCTTTAATTGCATTGAAATGTTTTTTTAGAGAAGATATACACAAGTTTAACTATAAAAAGATACACAATATATAATATCCCTAAATATTTGGAGACACAGCATATCAAAATATTTATATTTAAGTTACTTACCCTATCTATAGTTATGTATAAAGACCTTTGACTTGACACAACATAAAAGTTATCAGAAGGAATGAAGATGGCCTGGCCATGTGACCCCTAGTTATATTTGTTTATTTATAGGAAATTATCCATCTGGCTCGAGGGTAATGAATCGTAGCATCTACTGGAAAGAAAGCTTCATGAAGAGGATGCAGACATTTGTTTTTTGTCATATCCCAACTGTATTTACCAGCTTCTGTGGCAGTTGCACCTATTTTATATGTAACCTAGAGCTGCACATTGTTATGTGTCTGGTGACCGAAACTTGTCAATCACAGAGAATGATTGAGGCATATGGAATATATATGAAAAGTGAATAAAACAGCCAAAACCATAAACAATGCACCTACTTGTTAGGCTACGATAAAACAACCTGATGGTTGCATTTACTTCTGACTTGTTTAAATACTGAGAAGTCTGGGTTGGCTACTTGTTCACTGAACATTTCATAATACTACACAGCACCGACAGTATCCTGGTCTTCCCCCACCCACAGAAGGAGGAGGGGTCACTGGGGCAAAATAGGCATGGATTTTTAGATCTGGCAGGTGACTGAAAACAAAGAAAACATAGACTAGAAGACAACAATAGATACACAAACTTATTACTGATCTCATTGTGAAATTATGATATTTTCTAAGAGCATTCTTTAAAATTCCATTACAAATACATTTGTGTAAGCATTGCAGTTATTTTTACTTTTGTGATATTCCACCTGTCATAGCACTAGGCAACATTTCTATTTAGTCAAAGAGTCATAGCCACTACTTTAAACCTTGAAAAAAAAAGATAAAATAAATGATTGTACAGTGTTGGAACACTTTCAAGCAGTGGTGTATTTAGGTAGGGGATTCAGCCCCATAGCCTTAATGGGGACCCATTGATAATTTTATTCTATGTAAAAATCACATGGAATATAGGGCCCACACAACCTTAAATCCACCACTGTTTAAGTACTTAGCATGACTCAACAGTTTACAAATCCAAAGCCTAAATAATAAATCAATTGAACTTAAACATTTATTAAAAGAGAAAACTCAATTTGGCATTTTCAATGTCCACAAATTTTAAATCAAATCAAAATACATCAAAGAAAGAATTAAATCAGTTACAATAGAATAGATCTTTTACTCTCACTTCCAAACTGTTGGTAAAAAAGCAAATCAAGTGTTTTCCTTCATCTAGGGTAAGTGGTACTTACTCTTGAAAAAGTTGATCATACAAGATTTAGAATAAAGAATTTAGCTGCTTTAAAATATTAAGTATAACAGATATGTAATGAATCACTCTTTAACATGGCATTAAAGTGGAATCAAACATACATGAATTTACATTTCACACAGTCTATACATTTTTTATCTTGATCTCACCATGAAAGGACATTATTCTAACGATATTCAAACTGATTTTATCTCCAAACCAATGTTTAAATTTACAAAAAAAAAAGAGGAAAGACCTTTTGAACATGTTTTGTTGTTGAATACAAAGATTTTAATTATTGTTTTCAATAACACTACAAAGATATCACCAATGACCCTTACAAAACCTTGTGTAAAGATGTAACATTTATTGAAGAGATATAATTACACAAGAGAATAAAGAAGTGAGATCTGAAAAATTAAATTTTCATTTGAAAAGAAAATTTTTTATATTCTTGAATTAAAGTTTCTATCATACTAATTACTTAAATAATATCCAATTAGTTTGGACCACAGGTCAAATCTTTGTCACTTTCTATTTCAATAGAATGTTCTTCCAGACAGTAACTGAAAAATCTAATATTAATTTATTAATTGAAAATGTGTAATCACTGTTGGCTGAAGAACAACTGTTGCGAAAGTGTTTCAACTGAAATAAATGTTATTTTGTTACTTACGGCAGAGTTCCATTGATTAAAGAAACTTCTACACTATTAACTAGTGATAATTAACATTAAACAGGAAGGCTGATAATATGTACACAATGTAAGCAGGTGAATGATATGGTTCTAAAGAGTTCTAAAGGTTAGTTTAAAAAAACCCACCCGAAGCCTGCGGATGCCTGCTCGAGTGATCAACTGACAATCGTACAACTCAATTCGTTGCAAACTATGACACGAAACTAGATGGTCCAAGGAAGCATCAGTAATAAGTGGACAATTATCAAGTTCCAGCACGGTCAAACTGTCTGCGGCATAGCCATTTGTTCCCAGATGACGAATCCCGTCGTCTGTAATAAGTTCACAGTGGGACAAGTTCTATAAAATAGAAGGTTTATTCTCTTAGAATCCTAAAACATACTAACTAGGTGTTTATCACATTGAAGGTTATGTTCTCTGGTTCAATAGCTCAAAATTTTCTTTTATGCATGAGATATCTACTTTTTAAACTGAGAATGTAAAAGTTACAAGGTTAAAACAGCTAATTTAGAGAGTGAACTTTACCACAAATATAGTCACTGTCTGGACAGCAGTAAATGAAAAAATACAGTTTCCAAGGAAAATGTTTATTAAAATACTGAAATACCAAATAGAAACATTAACAACTACACATGGAGAGCTGGAGTAAAACATATACACGTCGTGATGAACGTTTAAAAAACAAATATGTATTATACCACTAAAAACTGTACAAATTGTAATAAACATGATACAATGACAACAACACTGTAAAAGCTGCTTCTAAGTTATACAAACCATATAAAACTTACAAGAGTTTCAAGAGAAAAGCAGCCAACTGCTAGATGGCACAGTGTGTTATCTGTTATCTATATAAAAATTACAAAATATTTATGGGAGTGTCATCAAAATGTTCCTTACAACTAGTAAATAACAGAGTTAAAATCACATTATTGTCCAAAACAGACTGAATTCCAAGATAAAACTATGTTGTGACAGATAATTGTATGAAAATCTGTTAGACTTGAAATGCACTACCTACCAACACACATTCCTCCAAATCCATTTTTTCCAACTTGTTACAACTCTGTGAAAAATGTAACATATGTTTACTAAAATATTAAAAAATACACCCCTAATATAAACTTCATTAAAAAGTAATTAACTGTATTAAGATGGATAAACTTGTTTGTTCATATGTACAGAGTGAACTTCCTGTTATAATAAACACTTCAAGAAAGTCCAATCATAATCAGATACAAAAAAGGACTGAAGTACAACAAGAAATAACAATTCTAATTTTGATTATTTTGTCTTACATTTAACAAAAAAAACAAAAAAAAACCTTGAAAAGTTTCCTGAAGTTTACAATACCGACTACAAGAATAGTATCTTTTTTTCTCTCGCATCATGCACCAATTTTATCTGGGTTCCAATAAAACATCTTATGGAGAGTTATGTCAAGAAAAGGATTCAGAATCATACTGGGACCCACATTCAGTGTGATACACATAAGTAGTGAAGATTGAAACAGTTCAGACCTTGACACTCTCATTGAACAGTTATCGTCTCCCTTTTTAATCCTTTGGGACTTTAATGGACATAATATCTCTGGGGAAGTACTGATATTGAAGGGAGGGGTCACTCCGTAGAGCGTATGCTCTCCGATCACAACCTTTCTCTTTTCAATACTGGTTCTTATACTTATTTTCATGCACATAGTCAGTAAAAGAGTATCTCAAGAGTTGACTCTTAGTTATGACTACTTGCTTGCCCTCTTGTTTTACACTGCTAAATTAGGGACGACTAGCGCAGATAGCTCTCGTGTAGCTTTGTGCAAAATTCAAAACAATCTCTTTCCACGTAACTTTAAGCAGTTATTCTTAATGATAAGAATGAAAGTATTTTACATGAATAGGGAGTAAGATGTCACTTTTCATATTATGACTTTTATGATGCGATTCATTTATGACATAACAGAGTTTATGAAATAAAGCTGTATTATTGAATCACATGTGCAGTACAAACACGCTTTACTTTCAGAATGAGTTCTAACGTATCTTTTTAGCAGCAATCATCAAAGTTTGTAATATAAATCGCCCAAGCAACCGTAGATAGTCAGAATATGTACAGCTGCATGTTGCTATGCTAAACTGCAGGATTCTTGTTATGTATATTGGCTTCATTGAAAACAGGTTTGTTACGACATGTATAAACTATGAAAGCTTTATTCCATGTCAGTATTTAGAAAATTTTCAATCCTTTTTGAACATTGCTATGCTGAATTACTATCATTTTTGAACATTGCTACGTTGAATTACTGGAGTCTAAGGTATGTTGATTTCAATGAAGATAGATTTTTACGGCTTGTAACTATTTGAAACTCTGACTTGTGGCATCATAAGTGTGTATTTTGTAACTTTGTGAGAGTATCAGAACTATTTGTTATTATTATCACTTATTAAGGTTTGATTGTTCAGTTACTACATTCTCCTGACTTTACAAAGAGTGCTCCCTGCTAGTACAGTGGTATGTCTACGGATTTAGAACTCTAAAATCAGGGGTTCGATTCCCCTCGGCAAGCTCAGCAGATAGCCTGATGTGGCTTTGCTATAAGAAAATACACACTTTACAAAGAGTGGCAGTTCCTGGAACGTCTATGATTGGCTAAGAGGTTTGGGTCTTTTAATTTTCTCGATAAAAGACACCATACACAAACTGTATACCGAAGCCGTATAAGATCAACCATGTTACGTCTTAGTTACTGTTGTTATGTATTTATTGCGTTTCTTTGTAATTCAGAACTGATACAAAGTTTACAAATTCACAAATTAACAAGTGATTATAAAATATTGTATATATATTTTTTACATTTCAGGCTTTTTTGAGTTTTTGTGAGTAAAGTGATTTCGGTTGTCATTTATCTGATATCAAAGTAATGAATTCTAAATTTAATGGACTTTGTAAGGTCTACAGGCTATTTGGTGACAGAGCGGTACAGTTATTTGATGTCAGAATATGTGAACCCAGTGGTTATTGAAACAAGATTGTATTGTTGTTAAGCCCAAAGCCTTACAATGAGTTACCTGCATACTGCCCTCTACAGGTGTCAAAACTAGCTTTTTTAGTGTTGTAAGCCTTCAGAGTTACTGTTGAACAATCAAGGATTGTCAAAATAAAATTTGTTTGTTGTGAAGCACAAAGTCACACAATGGGTTCTGTGTGCTGTTACCCCCCTTGATTATCTGTGCTGTATCCACCTTGATTATTATGCTGTACCCACCTTGATTATCATAACCTGATTTTTTATCTCATAAGCTTGCAGACTTACATCAGAGTCATTGGGGTTGTGAAAACAAGATCTGTTTATTTTGAAGTACAACATTTCTCAATGAGTTAATTGGGCTATACTAAGTAAGGGTATTGAACTCTGGTTTTTAGCATTATAAGCAGAAGTGTAGTAAGATGAGACGTGTTGGCATGGCATTTCTGTACTTTTTTTTAACCAGAATGAATCCCAGCTCACATGGTTAAATGTGTTCTGGTACACCAGTGAGTCATGGAGGGATGTCAAAATAGGTAGATCCAGAGGTCAGAACATTTATCATCATGATTAAGTAGATCCAGAGGTCAGAACATGTATCATCAAGATTAATTAGATTCAGAGGTCAGAACATGTATCATCATGATAAAGTAGATCCAGAGGTCAGAACGTGTATCATCAAGATTAAGTAGATCTAGAGATCAGAACATTTATCATCATGATTAATTAGATTCAGAGGTCAGAACATGCATCTTTAATATTAATTAGATCCAGAGGTTAGAACATGTATTATCAAGATTAATTAGATTCAGAGGTCAGAACATGCGTCTTTAATATAAATTAGATCCAGAGGTTAGAACATGTATTATCAAGATTATTTAGATTCAGAGGTCAGAACATGTGTCTTTAATATTAATTAGATCCAGAGGTTAGAACATGGATTATTAAGATTAAGCAGATCCAGAGGTCAGAACATGTATCATCAAGATTAATTAGATTCAGAGGTCAGAATGTGTATCATCAAGATTAACCAGATCCAGAGGTCAGAACATGTGTCATCAAGATTAATTAGATTCAGAGGTCAGAATGTGTGTCATCAAGATTAATTAGATTCAGAGGTCAGAACATGTGCCATTAAGATTAATTAGATTCAGAGGTCAGAACATGTATCATCAAGATTAATTAGATCCAGAGGTAAGAATATGTATCATCATGATTAAGCAGATCCAAAGGTCAGAACATGTATCATCAAGATTGAGCAGATCCAGAGGTCAGAACATGTATCATCAATATTAAGCAGATCCAGAGGTCAGAACATGTATCATCAAGATTGATTAAATTCAGAGGTCAGAACATGTGCCATTATGATTAATTAGATCCAGGGTCAGAACATGTATTATCAAGATTAATTAGATCCAGAGGTAAGAATATGTATCATCATGATTAAATAGTAGTTCCTAGAGCTCTAAATCAGAAAACTCTTCAGGCTTTGCATAAAGCAAGGACTGGATGGTACCAAAAAGTGTTGTGAATTATTTATGGAGTTGTTGTTGTTTTGTTTTTTGGGATAGCAATGGTTTCCTCTATGGATAAAATTGTCATGGACATTCCCTATTCTTTGCCCAAAATTGATGTGCACTGGTCATTAGCCCATTGCTAAACATGCTCACCATTTCAGCTCAGGGGCAGTATAATGTGATGATTAATCGAACTATTCATTAGCATGGAGAACACTAGGAGTTGGCAGTAGATGGTGTTAGCTAGTTACCTTCCCTGTATTCTTACAGTTAAATGTTGTGGTGGCTAATGGATATTGCTCTTAAGTAGTTTTATGTGAAATCCAACAAAAACAAAGCAACCATTCATAAGTTAAAACTACTGGTGGTTTTCTGAGTTAGAGGTATTATATCTTGGCACATCTGAAGAGTTTCATGTGAATCATAGATCTTCAATGTCCAGTTGTTAGCAAAGTTGTTTTGATTGTTGGACAGACAATATACATTCTCAAGCATGTGCCTGATAAGCCTGTTAACCCTGACTGAATTGATTTGGACGAATTCTTTGCTGGCACACTTTGCAATTAATAAACAGTAAGCCAGTTGTTCTCCAAATCTCTGGATGTTCACAAAAGAAGTACAACTTTCTGTAGACCTGATATGTGTGTCACTCTGAACGGTGCAAATATATATTGCAATATTCATAAGAATAAGTTGATTGAATGCATTCTACACAAGATGATTTTCATGATTGTGTGCATCAGCAAATAGGCAAATCAGTTGTACTTCTAAAAACATGTTGTTATAACAATAGGTTAAAGATCAAAAGCTTGAACTTAGTGACTGTTTGGCTGTAATTGTTACAAAACTGGTTCTTATGCAATCTGTTGATGACTCAGTGAAGTGAATTAAATCGATTACATTGTAAAATTAACTTTTTTTCATGATAGGTTCTGGATACGTGTCTCCAGAAATTATTGGAATTTTGGGACTTCTGGATTTTTTTAACAATTTTACTTTTTTGTTTTCTTGCCATAATCAGTTTTTTATGTACAAAGCATGGAGTTTCATATTTATGAATTGCAAGTGAAAAAGGTCATGACTTGACACTCTTACAGAATGTTTAGATAATATTGGCTATAATTTTATATTACTTTTCTTTTTTATGGTCCATTTGTAATTTTGTCACAAAATACATTTGATTAGTATATCTTCTTTGGCAATATTTCTGCATTATTTGATGTGCTCTAAACCACTGACATTGTTTGTTTTTGGCAACTTGAACAGTATTAATATGTGTTGCTCTTTGCTAGTTGAACTTCTGTTTTTTGTCAGCCAGCCAGATGCAGAATTCACACTTTTTGCAACCTTCAAGCTGCCAGATAATTTTTGGAAAATATGCCATTACTTCCTATATGTATCACTGTATTTTGTACCTCTCTTAACTCAACATTATCAAAAATTCTGAGTAGTGATGTGTTACTGTCAGATATGTTCTTCACAGTGCCCATGTGGTCACTTCAGCCAATTCAACAAGTTGAAAAATGTCTTATTAATTCATGAATTTGTCTTTTTGAGCTGTGGGTGTATATTTTGATTTGGTTGGGTATGTTGACTTAATTTATACAGTGGTTTTGTTCAATCACAGCTGTTTGTTTTCTGTCAAAACCAGTTGCCCTTGTTGTTTCTTTATATTTTCATGATTTGTTTTCTCCTCTTTCACTGTTGTCCTATTCATGTTTGGGTTACTATATTCAGAGTCTGTATTAGCTCCCTCTGCAGTCTTATCCAAGATTGTTAGAGTTAGGAACAGTTCCAGGAATTGATCTGTATGGTTCAGTCTTTACCCTGCTTTTGTGATTTGACATGTTTGTCATCCATTGAGTCAGTTTCCAGGTGCATCATTGCTCTCCTCTAATCTTATCTGTATAACATTTCTCACTATTATTACTCTCACTGTCTCAGATGTGTTACTCTGCTCTTCTTTGAATTCTATGATGTTCCAACGCAGGGCAGTATTTAGGTACATTGGTTGAGGAGCTCATCCCACCTTTTTTAACATAACTAGAACCACCTGAGTCACTTTTTTTTTTTCAGACAAGTGGTCCAAAAGTGCAGCTTGAACCACATGGAATTAAAGTAACATTTTATTTCTCAAAGGGTTTTTATTTAAGTGTTTGGCTGTTTCTTTCAGCTGTACCAATATGTACATAGCACAACATACATATGTATTTATCCTGTGCTTAATACGAACTAGGTTTGGAGCCAGTAAAAGTTACAATACAAGACATAAGTATGTGCAGATGCTACATACAGTTTAGTTACATAAACAAAAAAGGAGTTATTGACTGTTGGAAGAATAAGGCTCTTTACAAGTTTATACCTTAACTTTAGTTTGTAGAAGCTAAACACTACGTTATTGATGAACCTCTGGAATACTAGTTACTCCAAGACTCAAAGATGGATGAACAGGTTGATTCTAATGATAAAAGTACTGTTTCATATAATAATATTTTAACTAATAAAGAGGAATACACTGGCATCACATATCTGAATGTTTGAGGGCAGTCAGATGGGGAAATTGTCAGTGGACAAGCAATTAATCCAAGATGCTAACAGTGGCTTTCTAATCACTGTGACTGGGGGTTAACTACTTCACCAGCATTTATACTGGTCAATTGGTTTAAAAAAAACAAAATCAGTGACTGGAAGGAAGTGATGTTCCTATCTGAGCTGTTTCATAATCAAAATGATAGGCACTTGATTATTTTACAAGTAACAACTATTTGGTATAAATATCAAGACCTGAGAGGGGACTGAAATCCTTACTTTCCAAGCTGTTGAGCAACATTTGGTATCAAGATGTTGGTATGATGTTTTGTTGTAATAGCTTGTTGAATATGGTTTAGTTTCAGCAGAATATCTGTAGATAGTGAGAAAGGTGCTAGACATTGCTTGGATAGATGAGAGAGTAGTATTGATATATATTTATTAACTTAAAAATTATACTTGAAAGGTACAAAACAAATACACAGGTCTCTTTTCTTTTAAATGTACATACTAATTATTGTTCAGAAAGTTCAGGTCTTTGTGGCATCATTTATTTCATGATTACTGGAACATTAGCAAAGAGGTTAATATACTTTCTATTGAAAATGTACAAACAATATTAAAACCCATAATAATTATAGGCTTCTTGAACAGAAACATTAAACAATAGCTTGTATACATGTAATTTTTATTTTGCTATATGCTAAATTAATATTATTGTTATCAACAGGAGTCATAGAGCATAAAATCAATTTTATGTACTTTAGATTGTATTAGCCTTATATAAATGTCTAATCTTTGAATGAAAATGTTTAATACAGTAGTTGGTTTACAGCTAAGCTATCACATCTCAAGATGATTTGTGGAATTATAACAGTAAATATAGTTCAAATTCGACAATATTTTAATAGTTAAATCTTCTGTGGATTTGTAGAAACTAAGAATGAAGCATTTTTTCTTTATTTTCCATAAACAATGTATTGATTGTTTCCAGAGGTTGAACTTGTTTTATAAACTCTTTATTTTTGTGAACTTTCCTTTTTTTTTGTCTATAAAAAAACATGTCAAAATATAATTGTAATGTCTTTTTATTTTAAATATCTGTTATGCATCTCTGTGGAATGAAACATTATCTTTATAATAGGCATACAGAAAATTACATTGTTAAATGAAAAAAGAAAATAGGTCATAAAAACTGGTGTACCAATGAAATCTTTCTTTTATGCATATTATATTTGAGTAGATAGAGCTTATATTAAATTTGACTATTTCTTACCAAAAAATAAATGGGTGAAACATCTAATAAAGTTGCTTACTACCTTGCAGACAACACAAATGCTTGCATTTGTCAGATTCCTTCTCAATCTTTCCCATGCAACATTCATCAGTACTGTAAATCATTTTGAAATCTTTGCCAAAAAAAAAAAAAAAGATTTGGAGTGTAAAATATTTCTTGAAGATTGTATCTGACTTATACTGTGTCTTTTAAGTTTTTTTTAAGTTTGTTGATATGCATGAATACAGTCATTTTTAAGTTTGTTGATACACATGAATCCAGTCATTTTTAAGTTTGTTGATACACATGAATACAGTCATCTTTGTTTTATTATATGAATTTTTTATTTTATTTTATAGTTTTTCTTGTCAGTGTTTGCTTGGCTGCCTCATCAGTAGATTTTCATAAAACTCTTCTTTGACAGTGACTGCTATTGAGTTAGTTATTTTTGTTTTGTTGAAGTGTGTTATTTTACACTTGTATTTACTTTTGAGATGGTTGGTATCTGATCATTCTGATTTAACTGTTTTCTCTACTGCAAAGAGTCCAAAAGTAGTATGTATGTAATCAGTATTATGTGGTTTACCCAGAGACACAAACATGTATATAGTAATAGAGCACTTCATTTACTTGCGTATGCAAAATGGGATAATCCTGTGATGTGTCCATAGATTCTGTGAAATGTTCTTAATGTAAAAAAGGTCGTATATCACAAATGTCATACAGTAAATAAGTAAGATGAAGCATCTTGGTGGCTTTGAAAAGGACGATAAATTAGATGCTTGTTTAGCAGGAGCTTTGTTGTTTCTTATTTTTACGTTTATAATTTTTTTCTCTTCAAAAATAAATGTCATATGAGTCCTAACAAAAGTGATGATGGAAAGAGAATACATCTGCTACATGAGCAGTTCATGTGGATGGCTTTTGCCACTGATCTTTCTGTTAATGGATTCTAACTTGTTATAAAGTAGGGCACTTTAGTTAGTTGCCACAGCTCATGTGTAAATTATTGCAATTCTCTTTGTGGATTGTCCTGGTGTCCTAAGTAGAACAAATATTTAATGTTTGTTTCTATTGTTATTTCGGTTTTTCAAATGTATATCTAATTACACAGGCTTGCAGATTTAAACTTCATAACAATTGTTTTGGTTTTAATAATGGACTTTCCATAATTCAGCTACACAGATTTAAAAAATAATATTCATTTGTTTCTGTTGTGTAATTCTTTTATGCTTTACTAAGATAAAATTATTATTATTATGTTTACAACAGTGAACATTATTATGGTTGTTCACAAAAAAATGCAAACAAATTGAAGAAGAAGGAAGAACATTATGTCAAATTAATATATATCCTCATTCATCCTGGTTTGTTTTTTGTGACATTTATGCCTTGTATGCTCAAAACTGTTTATTGTGGTTTTTCTTTCATGTATTGCATCTGGAGTCTCTCATTTCAATAACTAGCAGTAATCAGCCATTGCACTGATGTTCCACCTTTCCTGATATTTTTACTCTATTTCCATAATGTCTTGATGAAACCTTTCCCTTTGTTCTCCACTGATGGCACTGAAATTTTCAGAGAAATAGCCAAAATGTGTGACTGTAAGAAATGAACTTTCAAGTGCATATTACACCTTAACTTTTTTGAATTTATTGAGCATGTTATTGACAATGTTTTTGTAAGTTGAGTCCTTGTTGTTTCCTAATTCAGTAACATTTTTAAAGATAATCCTCTTCTCTTTATCAACTTTCCTCATTTTCCTATCAGTCTGTTCATTCAAAGACAATTATCGAATCTTAGGTCTACCAAAAGTCCCTTTTTTATGTTTTGCTTCTGAAAAAGCTGGGAGTTGCCCATATGGGTCCCATCTTTATCTTATACCTTTGCAAACTACTTCCTCAAATCCAGTTTTAAATGACGGTAATAGAACTTTCTTTGTGCCAACTTAACTTTCAATGTTTTTTATCCTGGTATCAGGCTGAATCTGCATGTTCATTGCTTTTTAGCCAGTGCTTATTTCATGGCCCCCGTGGTTAAGGTGCTTAACTTGTAATCCTAGGGTCACGGGTTTGAATTCCTGTCACACCAAACATGCTTGCCCTTTCATCTGTGGGGGCATTATAATGTGACAGTCAATCTCACTATTCATTGGTAAAAGAGTAGTCTAAGAGTTGGCAGTGGGTATTGATGACTAGCTGCTTTCCCTCTAGCCTTACACAGCAAATTTTGGGACAGCTAGCACAGATAGCCCTTGAGTAGCTTTGCGTGAAATTCAAAACAAACAAATAAGCTTATTTCATGCTCTGCTGTCCTATTCACACAGAAAACATGGAAACTTTGTATAAACAGATTGTTGACTCAACAGCATGAAAAGGACTTTAAAGTCTCTACAGAGTAACCAACCATGTTCTTTGTATTTAACCTCATTAAGTAGTTTGAGATTTTTGTACACTTCCTTTAAGTGAACCAAATTAGCAGTAGGAGCAGATGCATATCTGTTACCATTGTAAAGGAGAACTTCTAGTTTTTTTTTTGAGGAATCAATGAACAGTCTCTACTTACTTGGTTCACAGACTGCAGCTCCTAACATTGGCATTAATTTAGCAATATTGTTGAAATAAACTGGTGAACCTTACAAAAAGTGTCATATAAACTCTTTCTCATGATTTATGCACTAGTAAACTGATGCCCCTGAAGAAAATAAGTTCTTAGCCCGAAATATCTGAAGGATACTTTGGAAGGCCCAAATTTCTCGGCAAGTCACAAGTTTACCTTCTGTGAAAGTTATGGTTCACCAGATGTTTCATATTGTAAACAATCCATATCATCATTTCTTTTGACCTCAGATTCAGAATCAGATGAAACTGTATCAAGAGTCTCTGGTGTAGTAGGTACATATACATCAGGTTCATGGTGCAGTAGGTACATGTACATCAGGTCCATGGTGCAGTAGGTACAATCCATATCATCATTTCTTTTGACCTCAGATTCAGAATCAGATGAAACTGTATCAAGAGTCTCTGGTGTAGTAGGTACATATACATCAGGTTCATGGTGCAGTAGGTACATGTACATCAGGTCCATGGTGCAGTAGGTACAGGCACATCAGGTCAGTGAGCAATAGATCTTATAGCAGACTGAAGATTTGAATATGAAATTTCCTTTTTTTTTCAAGTGTTGTAATCTTGCATTTTAAATGAACAAATACAACGGTCATCTCCATGGTTTTGAGGCTCATGCCAAATCATTAGAATTCCAAAAGGCTTTTTTTTTTTATCTTTAGTCAACTGTCTTAACTCTTCAACATAAATGGTACAAATTTTGTGTGGAGCTGATGATTTGTCTTGGTCCCAAGTGTTATTCCAGAATGTGCATAATATGCTGTTTTTGATGAATTCTCCAAAGTTTTGCCATTGTTTATTTGCAATAGATTTACTACGAATATAACAGAATATATTTGGATCATTTACACAACCTCTTATTGCCATAGTGATGAATAAATAGTTTTGAAAAGAACACAATAATATCAAAGTTCATACACATACTAGCAATGTGTTCCTTGTGTATTCTAAAATGATAAATAAGATTTATGTCATGACTGGTTTAGAGAAATGTATAGTCAGTGGTTGTCAACAGTTTAAGCATGACAAAAAGACCTGATACCCATGAAAATTATTTATTTATGTAAAAGTAAATATGCCATCTTGTTTAAAAAATCTCTACATAATGAAGAAAAATGGATATCATTTAGTACACAAGAATTACTGTAGAACATGTAAAAATTTCAAGACAATAAAACTACTACAGACCTGTGCTATCTTTGAAAAATTAAAATATTAGTTCCTTACCTATCATTATAATCCCCTGCTGGTACAGCATCAAGTCTTCACATTTACAATGCTAAAATTAGGGATTTGCCTCCCCTCAGTGGACTCAGCAGATTGCCCAATGGGGCTTTGCAATAAGAAGAACACACACCTATCATTATCTAAGAGATGGACAACTTAATTGATTAATCAATATAATTTATTAGCTAAGATTAGCAATCACCTGAGTTAGTATCACTTAAACTATAATTTAATTAAAATTAGTTTTTTTTTATTATTCCAACAGTTGGTTAAACAGGATTACAATTAAATCAATGTTTAGCTTCTCACTTGAGGGAAGGCAATTGGCTGATGGGAACTGCCCTAATAGCTTTACCATAGATTCAAAATGGAATCATAAACTCTGATTCATTATTTTAGTGTTAAAACTGTACAATTTATCACCATTAATAAATTCATAGTGTAAGAAAAACATAGTTTTAAGAAGTATTTTAACAATTAAGAGAAATTTATTTTTTTTTTTGGCTGTTTCAATACATTTAGCTCTTTAGAAGTGATGTGTGCTATCATTTTGGATTTTGCTATTAAATTTTACTTAGCTATAAAAATCCATTATGGTTAGTTCAATGCAGCTTTAGTTTAAATGTCCACAGCATGGTTATTTAAAGCAAAATTTTGCTATTAAACAAAAAATATTCTTTATATTTTTGATACTAAATTAATACTTAGTTAGCCTCTTTCGTAAACACAGTAACTACATAATTGTCTCTTCTTGCCAGAGAGCTTTTTAAATTCTAGTCCTAAGTCATGACTGCAGTGAGAGCATCAAAGAATTCAAGAATTTAATGGATTCTCAAGATTGAATATGGCAAACAGTTATGATCAAGAGGTAAAGAAGGATGCTATGGTATCATCCCCTGGCATCCGTCGAAGTGCAAGTGAAAGTGTATTAAAGAAACATGGTTTGACTCTTGACTTTTCTCAGCATATTTCTTTTGTGATACAATTGAAGGTAAGATAAAGGTTTCTGTTTATGAAAATATTAATATTTTTGCCAATATTTTCATCATGAATCATTTCATACAATGGAGATTAATCCACAGTAATGGGTTTATAATGTTCTGAAGTTTATTGTGAGTTTAAATATCACTGAGATGGAATTTTGGGAAGAGAAGAATATGTTCAAGTATGCAAAATGTGTCTGCAGGTATGCATATACCATCAACACATGTTCTGTGCCAAATAACAAATAATTCAGTGTCTGTGTGTAATATATTATCTAAGTATACATTGAAACACTTGCAAGACTAGTGAATTGTTTAATTTTTTTATTTCTCCCTGTTCATCAATATTTGGTAGTTACTTTAATAAATATTTCATTTATTTCTATCACTTAGATCTAATATAAAATGAATATGTATCTCAGAACAACTGGTATGGGTGTTAACACTTTTATTGATAGGGAGAGAGCAACATTTCGACCTTAACTTGAAGATGACCTAGGAAGGTCAAAACGTTGTTCTCTCCTTATCAATAAAAGTGTTAATACCTGTACCAGCCATTCTGGAATATATTTTTATTTCAAGTGGGTTTCTTGTCATCAAGAATAAATATATATTTTATAAAAAACGACAACAACAAACATTTTTACATGGATATAGTTATGTGTGTGCATTTGACTTATTCACTTTTAACTGGTTTACATAAGCTGATTATAGTAATTGTTTATGACCTTCCATATTGTGTGTTTACATGTAAGCTACTTATTAAATGTTTACAGACATGTTTTTGAGATGATCATGCAATGTTGTTTAATATTGTGGGTGATGATATCAGCTTCCTTACAATAATAATTTAGTAAATTATTAGTAATTTCTAATCAAAGCTTAGTTCAACATATTCGTGTACAGGAGACTTTTTATACATTCTTCGTTTGTGTGTCTTCTAATTGACACATTACATTCGAATGTTAAGAAACTTGGCAGTGTTGTACTGCACTCTTGAGAGATTTAGTTGCAATAGGTAGCACCCGCAGTAGCAAACACTATACTGGATTTTTTCTGCAAACACCTTTAAACGTACCATCATTTTGAATGTCCACGGCAGCTGTGGATCTGGGTTAGCTTGGCCTCCTAGTGTCACATGATTTAAATTCTCATGAACGTTTTTTTTGGCATAATGCCATAGTAACTCGTAAACTATTTAGGAACTTAAAGATGCAGTAACCTTACAAGGTGGATGTTTTTAAGACACATTTCATAGTTTTGTATGTCATGTGATATCATAGTTAGGAGATTACATTGAATAAGTCACTCAGTTTCTTGAACTTTCAAAGTGGTTTAGTGCAGTGTTGCCGACATTTGTGTTGTTCTTGTGCAGTGTGTGAACACAAACATACAATGTGAGATATGTAAAAAAAACAGCTATTTCTAAATAAAGGCTTATGTATTAGACACTCTTTCTTTTGTATAGAAGTTTAGGAAGTGTACTTAACAAAATAATTCATAAAATTGCACACAAAGATAGTAAGTATCCAAATATATACATTTTAAAAAAAAACTTAAGTATATTATTTCAAAGAATATTCAGAGACTTAGTCCCAAATGTGTTTAACTTCCCAGCTGTTTTATTAACCACAATCTTGCAACTGAAAGACTTATCACTTATTTTATTTGCTTCCTTAGTTAAAATCCAAACATTTTTAAGATTAAATGTTTGCAGTTTTTGCTTGAAATGCAACAAATTACTTGTAATGAGTGTTTTTGAAAATGTAACTCATAAAATGCAGTAGTATTTTCTGTTTAGACGTATACTAAATATCATATGTCATTGCATTAATATACTTTACAAGATAGCTTACAAAATACATTAATTATCAAAGCATAACTTAACACTTAAAAATTGATAAAATAATTATTGAAAAAACATTTATTGAAAAGTTAAGTATGTTTTTATCAAAGTATTTGATATGTATTTGTGTATTATTCACTTAGCAATGTTTCTTTAATATTGTTTAGTACACTAAGATCAGACACTAAGGTTGCTTTCTACGTGAATTTATTTACATACAGTTCCAAAATTGTGGAATTAACTTAATAACTATATGTTGTTTCCATTTTATGTCACTATCATCATTATTATTTTATGTCACTATCGTCATTATTATTTTTGCTGTTTTTATGTGATGAAGAATTAAGGTTTTTATTTAACTTTGGTTGTTTATAGGAGTAACTTGACATTTCTTCAGGATTTGAAACCTTTTAGAATATGAGGCATGTAATTTCATTTAATCAGAACACCTGATGTTTCCTATTTTGAAATTTTAGAATATTATGGTAAACCACATTAGTTTCTTAATGTGAATAGATAACGATTGATTTGGTTTGCAAAGAAAGTTTGAATGAGTTTTGTGTAAGTATATACAATATGAACTGACTTATTCAAGGACAAGCTTCAAACTAGTTTGTTCATTGTGTGAGTTATGTTAATATATCATTGTATGTGCAGTTTAATTTTAACTGATTTTTCTTTTTTCTCTTTTACAGAAGGAACTTAGCATCTCTCATCGAGGCAGGTAAGGGTTCTTACAACTGTGTAAATCTTAAAAGTTGAGGTAATTTTTGTTCAAGATTATATCTCATATACTTCATAGAAAGTAGTATACTCTATGTAAATAGGTTATTTTTAAATCATATTTTCAACTTACAACAAATTAAAACACATTTGCTAGTTTATCTTTCAGGTTTCTGTGTATCTGTTACCTTGGTACTTGGTAATTACTTCAATACATATTATAGTTGTGTGATTATAAAATGTTATGCTCCCCCCATTGTCATTAACATTTCTTTTTACTTTTTGATATTATGAACAATAAAGTATATTTGATTACCAGTATATTTTATAATTAATTTGTCATATGTTCATTTCTATATATTTCAAGGGATTTTATTAATGATACAATTATGGAAATAATTATGAAAATAGGGAAGTGATACAAAGAAGTCACAAACAATGAGTAATAGCACCTAGACGGCTTAATTTATTAATGCAGTGAAACCCCTTTAAAGCAGCCACCTTTGAGACTGAGACAAACTGGCCTGATTAGAGGGGTTCCACTCTACATAATTAGGGATTATGTAAACAAAAAAAAGGGACTGTGATTGAATGACTGCTTTCAAGGGGTGGCCGCTTAGAGGGGTTCCACTGTAGTACAAAATATTACCAATAAAATACTAAAGGAATAAAGTGTCCAATGCACTGATATTTTACTTGACACAGAGCAGTACATCATGTTTTCATGCTTTCATACCATTTTTGAATGTACAATTTTGTAATATTGTTCCAAGTACTACTTGCTACAATTCAACCAAGTTTTTCTGGTTTTTACATGAGCTCCTGCAGTCTCAATAGTGTTTGTTTCAGGAATTTGTGCATTTCAGGCCATGGTTGTGAGTATTTCATGTAATCTTGCCACATTTTTTGTATACTTGGGATTCTTATTTTGTTTGAAGTCATGTGCCTGAGGGAATGTTTCTGTCAGACTGCCAGCAAGTTTGTTCAGATCACTTACACTGTTGGCTGAGATTTAGCCCCAGACATGTACTACTTCCTGTTATGCTTTACTATAGATGTTGTATATTAATTACGATACTGTTTTCACCTCTCTATTTTCCAAATTAACTATCAGTGATATTTACCAAACAATTCAAACTTAGAGTCATCTCTAAAGGGCACATTTTTCCAGCTTTGCCCATTTGTTACCTCTTCTCAGCAATGGTTTTTATGTATAAACACCTTTACTGAGAACACTTATTGTTCCCAAGGTAATACTTATATTATTACTTACAGCAAGGCTGCTGGAAAGAACTGTAATCAACCATTATCTTTTTGATAAAGGAGATATCTTGAGATAATCAACATCAGTATTGCATACATTCATTTTTTATTAACTTTTACCACTTCTATTAATTACTGTTATTTTTGTCTAACTTATTAAGAATCTTCAGTATAGCTTTTACTAAATTGTTAATGCAATTTTTCACGTGGAGTATCCTTGACTAACCAAAACTGTGATTTCTACATGCATGCCATATAGTATTTTGGTTCTGTGAGCCATGTCTGGATCATACTTCTGCTAGTACTACTGCTACTAGTTATAGTATGATTGACTGTATTTTTATGAGCTTTGTCCTGGTTTGATATTTCTTAATTAGTTGGAATACAATCATGTAATGCCCCCTGCATGGCCAGGTGGTTAGGGTGTTTAACTCATAATCTAAGGGTCGCTGGTTCAAGTCCTCATCACACCAAACATGCTTGCCCTTTCAGCCATGGGGGCATTATAATGTGATGGTCATTCCCACTATTTGTTGGTAAAGAGTAGCCCATCACTTTTTATAAATATTTACAGTACTGTACATTAACACAGTTTCTAGATTGGGAGTGAAGATTCCTGCCAGTAAATGCAAGAAGTTAATAATTTATTAATAAACATTCATAAAAAATATCATAATTTCTTTTATAGTAAATGTTTAAAACCATTTTAATATAAGATAAAATTTTGTGGGAGTGTTTTTGTTTTTTATTAGTTGTGCAGCTGCAAGAAAAAGTTTCATCTGTAATACTTCACCCACTTTACCAAAAAGACATTCACCTGTTTGTCAGAGTAAATAACTGAATAATTGTTTGTAATGTCTAAGAACTAACCTACATGTTTAGTCATTCAGAAGTTACATGTATAGAAATAATGGCGATTATCGTCCATAATTCTCTTATTTAGTCATTGCAGTGTGTTATGAAAACAAGGTTTACTGATAATCTTTAAACATATAATTGGTTGTATCTACATAGATTTTTTCCCCATAAATCATAATGATTTTTATTTTTAAGTATGTGAAAATTAGAATTATTTTACTCTTCTTTGAAGAAAAGTGAAGTTTTATTTTAAACTTTGGTTCTTTTACTTTCTCTTATGTTTATTATTTTTTATTGTTTAACCTTTTATTTTAATCAGAAGCTGCTTAGAGTTATCGTGCAAACTTGTATTTTTAGCTTTCTTTAAGGAAATAAGATTTGTTTTAATTAATAATTATGTCACTTGTGATTAATATTTCAAAATCTCAAGGAATTTTATGATGTAAATTTGTCCCACTTTCAAAATTCAGCAATTTTCATGAATTTACCATAATTCATAAAACTAATCATAAGAATATTTAGGGTAATGTCTTTATAAAACAACAAATTTTAATAAGTTGTTAAGAAACTCTAAAAGGTTTGGGACCTAGAGATATGTCAAAATGGGCTTACATGAATTTTTTATTAAACCTGGACTTGTATTTTTACACAAACTAAGTTTTAGTATATCTGGTTGTTTTAGTGAATTCATGTTGATGAATATGTATGCTTGCCTAGGTATTGCTATTAAACAATCAAGCTAAACATTGATACAAATAGGTAAATCTATATTGGTTTACTATCTGTTATAGCTAGAACTTCCTTGTCATGAAGAGGATTGTTTGACTCATAGGATTGAATTATTATATGTGTTGTGGATTTCTGCATTTATCCTTGTGCACAGACTGTTAACAACTGTTTTCATTAGGGTTTTATTATGCAAACATTTGTAACCCTTCTTAAGTTTTGTTTCCTTGTATCATAAGAAAACACTTCACAGTTTTACTTTGTAAATTATTATTAACAATACATGAAAATCTGTTGTGGCTAAAGACACATGCAAGTTTTCTATTGCCTGCATGCAAGAAAAATAGGAGGTGATAAGAAAACCTTCGTTGTGGTATTTCACATACAGTTAATATTGTATGTTTTAAATGTTTGTTAGTTCAGGAACATTCTTGTAAAATAAGACGGTGTAATAGGAAAAAATGTTTCAAACCTGTATGTATATAGAATTGCACTAAAATGTTTTAACTGAGGAAATAGATTAACCTATGAATATTTTCTTTAATTTTTAAGGTAAGTATTTGTTGTAGTACGTGTTTTAATGACTAGTTAAAATAGTAAATAATTTTTGATATTTGATAAAACATTAGACAATAGATATCATCTATCAAGTATTTAACTCCTGCTATTTGTGTTTTAACAATATTGTCCAGAAGTAAAATTTTATGGACACTTAATCCAGTATGCTACTACTATTTGTGCCTTGTAAGATGCTACATCATAGAATGCACATCCTAATTTTCGAAGGATAATTCTAAGAAAAAAATATTTTGACTCAGCAACCAACACCTTGATGTAACCTTGACTTTTTTCAATCTGCTTAGTAAATACAGTCAAATACATCATATTCTTCACAGTATGTCGACAGTATTAGTTAAATTAAACATTTTATGCTATTGAAAGCTTGTAATCGGTAAATAATGAGATTATGATCTATATGAGAAGCCATTTTGAGTAGACCCTGAGCTAACCTCATCACATTTGTCTTGGAAGATGCATGGGATTTTGAAGGTATTTTTAAAGAAAAAAGTGTGTTTTTCAAGGCATACAATATGGTAATTATATAGTATTTTGTGCCACAGAAAATACGGTCAATAAAGACATAACTAAATCAGTATAAGAATATAATGCTTAAAAATTTTTATAACAGCTTGTGAAACAGGTCTTTAGTTTTTATATGTTATCAAGGATGTTTTGTTAAATATCAACCTTGTTAAGTATTGGTATTCCTTAAAAGATGTTGGTATGATACTTTTCACAGTTTCCAAAGGTTGTTCACATTGCTTACTTCACATGAGTAGGATAGAGTTTTCTTTTATTTTGTATATTTGTTATATCTAAACATTTTGGGCATTTAAAAATTTAGGTTATTAAACATGGGCATGAGCTAAATATGTCACTAAAAGTGAAAAGTAACTTAAAAGCAAGTTTCTTGTTTCCAAATCCTAATCACACAGACAGTCCAGCAGAAAGTCCACGCAATATGTCACCTAGTCAGCATTTACCTTCATCTGCAAGTAAGAGGTATGTAAAATATAATGGAATTGTAAAACTTACCTTGACAGAAAAAATTATAAACATACTTTTATTAGTTTTAAGGTTTTGAGGAAGTTTAATATTGTTTAAGTATTAATATTTTTGAACTACAAAAGATGTGTTTGTAAAACTAATTGTTTGTGATACTGCACTACATTTGATCCACACTCACCATGTTTGTAAGACTAATTGTTTGTGATACTGCACTACATTTGATCCACACTCACCATGTTTGTAAAACTAATTGTTTGTGATACTGCACTACATTTGATCCACACTCACCATGTTTGTAACACTAATTGTTTGTGATACTGCACTACATTTGATCCACACTCACCATGTTTGTAAGACTAATTGTTTGTGATACTGCACTACATTTGATCCACACTCACCATGTTTGTAAGACTAATTGTTTGTGATACTGCACTACATTTGATCCACACTCACCATGTTTGTAAGACTAATTGTTTGTGATACTGCACTACATTTGATCCACACTCACCATGTTTGTAAGACTAATTGTTTGTGATACTGCACTACATTTGATCCACACTCACCATGTTTGTAAGACTAATTGTTTGTGATACTGCACTACATTTGATCCACACTCACCATGTTTGTAAGACTAATTGTTTGTGATACTGCACTACATTTGATCCACACTCACCATGTTTGTAAGACTAATTGTTTGTGATACTGCACTACATTTGATCCACACTCACCATGTTTGTAAGACTAATTGTTTGTGATACTGCACTACATTTGATCCACACTCACCATGTTTGTAAGACTAATTGTTTGTGATACTGCACTACATTTGATCCACACTCACCATGTTTGTAAGACTAATTGTTTGTGATACTGCACTACATTTGATCCACAAACACCATGTTTGTAAGACTAATTGTTTGTGATACTGCACTACATTTGATCCACACTCACATGTGTGTAAGACTAATTGTTTGTGATACTGCACTACATTTGATGCACTACATTTGATCCACACTCACCATGTTTGTAAGACTAATTGTTTGTGATACTGCACTACATTTGATCCACACTCACCATGTTTGTAAGACTAATTGTTTGTGATACTGCACTACATTTGATCCACACTCACCATGTTTGTAAGACTAATTGTTTGTGATACTGCACTACATTTGATCCAACTCACCATGTTTGTAAGACTAATTGTTTGTGATACTGCACTACATTTGATCCACACTCACCATGTTTGTAAGACTAATTGTTTGTGATACTGCACTACATTTGATTCACACTCACATGTGTGTAAGACTAATTGTTTGTGATACTGCACTACATTTGATCCACACTCACCATGTTTGTAAGACTAATTGTTTGTGATACTGCACTACATTTGATCCACACTCACCATGTTTGTAAGACTAATTGTTTGTGATACTGCACTACATTTGATCCACACTCACCATGTTTGTAAGACTAATTGTTTGTGATACTGCACTACATTTGCTCCACACTCACATGTGTGTAAACTTAACATCGGGTTAAACTAACTATTTTTCAGTAATTTGGGTTGAAACTGTGAATTTATGTTTGGATTTAACCATACATAATACATAGTCTGTTGGACATTTTATTCAAGTTCAGTGTTGTTCACTCGTCTGTTATTAATTCTTTAACTCTTAGTAGATTGAGTAGTAAAACTGTTAAGAAAAAAGCAAAGAGTTCTTTGATAGTGACAACTAGTTTTGTGTAATTTACTTATCTGCTTAGCATTATAATTAAACTGTAGTTAAAAGGATATGAAAAGCTATGAAAAAAAGAATAAAATAATTTACATGATAAAATATAGGTAATTAAAATAAATAAACACTTAAACAACAAATATCTGTGTTGAATATTTATAACATCAATGTTCAGACCTAACCTTTCTTTTTGATTTAAAACTTTCTGCCATCTGATGAAGGAGGACTTAGGCCTCAGTCATTCAGTTACAAGTAAACTAATCAACACTGCCATCTACTGATCAGTAGTTAGTGTGATATTATAGTAATATAGAAATAAAAATAATTTTAATTACACCATTCTTTACCAATCCTTTTTACTGGATTGATTTCAGTCAACTGCTGAGTATTAATAAACACCATGCTACAGTATTTTGTATCTAAACCTGCTGTTTCTTATCTGGTATTTTGTATCTAAACCTGCTGTTTCTTATCTGGTATTTTGTATCTAAACCTGCTGTTTCTTATCTGGTATTTTGTATCTAAACCTGCTGTTTCTTATCTGGTATTTTGTATCTAAACATGCTGTTTCTTATCTGGTATTTTGTATCTAAACATGCTGTTTCTTATCTGGTATTTTGTATCTAAACATGCTGTTTCTTATCTGGTAATTTGTATCTAAACATGCTGTTTTTTATCTGGTATTTTGTATCTAAACCTGCTGTTTCTTATCTGGTATTTTGTATCTAAACATGTTCTTTCTTATTTGGTATTTTGTATCTAAACATGCTGTTTCTTATCTGGTATTTTGTATCTAAACCTGCTGTTTCTTATTTGGTATTTTGTATCTAAACCTGCTGTTTCTTATCTGGTATTTTGTATCTAAATATGCTGTTTCTTATTTGGTATTTTGTATCTAAATATGCTGTTTCTTATTTGGTATTTTGTATCTAAACATGCTGTTTTTTATCTGGTATTTTGTATCTAAACATGCTGTTTCTTATCTGGTAATTTGTATCTAAACATGCTGTTTTTTTATCTGGTATTTTGTATCTAAACATGCTGTTTCTTATCTGGTATTTTGTATCTAAACATGCTGTTTCTTATTTGGTATTTTGTATTTAAACCTGCTGTTTCTTATCTGGTATTTTGTATCTAAACATGCTGTTTCTTATTTGGTATTTTGTATCTAAACCTGCTGTTTCTTATCTGGTATTTTGTATCTAAACCTGCTGTTTCTTATCTGGTATTTTGTATCTAAACCTGCTGTTTCTTATTTGGTATTTTGTATCTAAACCTGCTGTTTCTTATTTGGTATTTTGTATCTAAACCTGCTGTTTCTTATCTGGTATTTTGTATCTAAATATGCTGTTTCTTATTTGGTATTTTGTATCTAAACCTGCTGTTTCTTATCTGGTAATTTGTATCTAAACATGCTGTTTCTTATCTGGTATTTTGTATCTAAACATGCTGTTTCTTATCTGGTGATTTTTGTATCTAAACATGCTGTTTTTTATCTGGTATCTTGTATCTAAACATGCTGTTTCTTATCTGGTAATTTGTATCTAAACATGCTGTTTTTTATCTAAACCTGGTATTTTATTTGTATCTAAAACCTGCTGTTTCTTATCTAAACCTGCTGTTTCTTATTTGGTATTTTGTATCTAAACATGTTCTTTCTTATTTGGTATTTTGTATCTAAACATGCTGTTTTTATCTGGTAATTTGTATCTAAACATGCTGTTTCTTATCTGGTAATTTGTATCTAAACATGCTGTTTCTTATCTGGTAATTTGTATCTAAACATGCTGTTTTTTATCTGGTATTTTGTATCTAAACATGCTGTTTCTTATCTGGTGATTTTTATCTAAACATGCTGTTTTTTATCTGGTATTTTGTATCTAAACATGCTGTTTCTTATCTGGTAATTTGTATCTAAACATGCTGTTTTCTATCTGGTAATTTGTATCTAAACATGCTGTTTCTTATCTGGTAATTTGTATCTAAACATGCTGTTTTCTTATTTGGTAATTTTGTATCTAAACATGCTGTTTCTTATCTGGTATTTTGTATCTAAACATGCTGTTTCTCATTTGATAGTTTGTATCTAAACATGCTGTTTCTTATCTGGTAATTTGTATCTAAACATGCTGTTTCTTGTCTGGTAATTTGTATCTAAACATGCTGTTTCTTATCTGGTATTTTGTATCTAAACCTGCTGTTTCTTATTTGGTATTTTGTATCTAAACATGCTGTTTTTTATCTGGTATTTTGTATCTAAACATGCTGTTTTTTATCTGGTGTTTTGTATCTAAACATGCTGTTTCTTGTCTGGTAATTTGTATCTAAACATGCTGTTTTTTTATCTGGTATTTTGTATCTAAACATGCTGTTTCTTATCTGGTATTTTTTGTATCTAAACATGCTGTTTTTTATCTGGTATTTTGTATCTAAACATGCTGTTTTTTATCTGGTATTTTGTATCTAAACATGCTGTTTCTTATCTGGTAATTTGTATCTAAACATGCTGTTTTTTATCTGGTATTTTGTATCTAAACATGCTGTTTCTTATTTAGTATTTTGTATCTAAACCTGCTGTTTCTTATTTGGTATCTTGTATCTAAACATGCTGTTTCTTATCTGGTAATTTGTATCTAAACATGCTGTTTCTTATCTGGTATTTTGTATCTAAGCATGCTGTTTCTCATTTGATAGTTTGTATCTAAACATGCTGTTTCTTATCTGGTAATTTGTATCTAAACATGCTGTTTCTTGTCTGGTAATTTGTATCTAAACATGCTGTTTCTTATCTGGTATTTTGTATCTAAACCTGCTGTTTCTTATTTGGTATTTTGTATCTAAACATGCTGTTTTTTATCTGGTATTTTGTATCTAAACATGCTGTTTTTTATCTGGTGTTTTGTATCTAAACATGCTGTTTCTTATCTGGTAATTTGTATCTAAACATGCTGTTTTTTATCTGGTATTTTGTATCTAAACATGCTGTTTTTTATCTGGTATTTTGTATCTAAACATGCTGTTTCTTATCTGGTAATTTGTATCTAAACATGCTGTTTTTTATCTGGTATTTTGTATCTAAACATGCTGTTTCTTATTTGGTATTTTGTATCTAAACCTGCTGTTTTTTATCTGGTGTTTTGTATCTAAACATGCTGTTTCTTATCTGGTAATTTGTATCTAAACATGCTGTTTTTATTTGGTATCTGGTATTTTTTGTATCTAAACATGCTGTTTCTTATCTGGTAATTTGTATCTAAGCATGCTGTTTCTTATTTTGTATCTAAACATACTGTATTTTGTATCTAAACATGCTGTTTTTATCTGGTATTTTGTATCTAAACATGCTGTTTCTTATTTGGTATTTTGTATCTAAACATGCTGTTTTTTATCTGGTATTTTGTATCTAAACATGCTGTTTTTTATCTGGTATTTTGTATCTAAACATGCTGTTTCTTATCTGGTAATTTTGTATCTAAACATGCTGTTTTTTATCTGGTATTTTGTATCTAAACATGCTGTTTCTTATCTGGTAATTTGTATCTAAGCATGCTGTTTCTTATTTGGTATTTTGTATCTAAACATGCTGTTTTTTATCTGGTATTTTGTATCTAAACATGCTGTTTCTTATTTAGTATTTTGTATCTAAGCATGCTGTTTCTCATTTGATAGTTTGTATCTAAACATGCTGTTTTTTATCTGGTATTTTGTATCTAAACATGCTGTTTTTTATCTGGTATTTTGTATCTAAACATGCTGTTTCTTATCTGGTGATTTTTATCTAAACATGCTGTTTTTTTTCTGGTATTTTGTATCTAAACATGCTGTTTTTTATGTGGTATTTTGTATCTAAACATGCTGTTTCTTATCTGGTATTTTGTATCTAAACATGCTGTTTTTTTATCTGGTATTTTGTATCTAAACATGCTGTTTTTTTTATCTGGTATTTTGTATCTAAACATGCTGTTTTTTTATCTGGTATTTTGTATCTAAACATGCTGTTTTTTTATTTGGTAGTTTGTATCTAAATATGCAGTGTCTTATCTGGTATTTTGTATCTAAACATGCAGTGTCTTATCTGGTATTTTGTATCTAAACATGCAGTGTCTTATCTGGTATTTTGTATCTAAACATGCAGTGTCTTATCTGGTATTTTGTATCTAAACCTGCTGTTTCTTATTTGGTATTTTGTATTTAAACATGCTGTTTCTTATCTGATATTTTGTATCTAAACATGCTGTTTTTTATCTGGTATTTTGTATCTAAACATGCTGTTTTTTATCTGGTATTTTGTATCTAAACATGCTGTTTTTTTATCTGGTATTTTGTATCTAAACATGCTGTTTTTTATCTGGTATTTTGTATCTAAACATGCTGTTTTTTATTTGGTAGTTTGTATCTAAATATGCAGTGTCTTATCTGGTATTTTGTATCTAAACATGCAGTTTCTTATCCAGTATTTTGTATTCTAAGCTTGCTGTTTCATATGTGGAACTTCAATTTGTGTGCTTATTTTTGGAAGTAAATGGATAAAAAAATTGAATGTCGAAAATCAACAGGTTATTTTGTACATTATACCATTTTCTAATGTATGTGTTAAACATGACATTACACATTTGGGTCAACGTATGTATCAAATTAAGATTGACATTACTTTTATTACTTCATATATTTGTATTAGAACATGCATTATATGTGTCACTTTATATAACTCAAAAACAAGCCAAATCCAAAACAAATTAAACAAAAAACGTTGCATTACCAGAATAGGTCCCAGGGTATAAGCTACAATGTGGGATTATAAAATGTACCTCAGCTTTTGGAGGTGACTGAAGAAGTAGGACCCACATTGCAGTGGGGATACACTGTCTACCAGTCTTAACTTCCAGTTGCCAGTCTTGCATAAAAAATGAAGTAGCAATAGATATGGAATTAGAAATAGAAATTCAGAGAGCGAGATGTGGATGCTGAAGCCCACAATGTCCTTCATCTTTATCACCCTTCACTTCCTGCTGACAGTTGTGGGAAGGTGACTGTTCTCTCAAGTAAAGAATTAATTGAAATAAAAAATAAGGTACTACCATTTGGGGGTAAGTAAGATGAGAACTTACATCTTGGTGTTAGCATTCCAGCCTCTCATCTTACTGGCAAATGGAAGGTAAGACTGGTAGACAGTGTATCCCTCACCTCAATAAGGGTCCTATATCTTCAGTCACCTCAAAACCTAGGTACATTTTATAATCCTACATTGTAGCTTGTACCCTGGGATCTTTTCAGATAATGCAGTGTTTTTTATTTAATTTGTTTTTTGATTTGGCTTGTTTCTGAGTTATAAGAAGCTAATATATTAGTCAGGCGTTAGGATTTGCTGTTTGTAATAAAATCCTTCCTTGTAATTTGCACTTATTGTACTATTTAACTTCATTAAAATGTATTTATTTTCAATAAAATATATGTACACACACATGCATACACATTAACATAGGGGTTACGTGTTACTCTGTCCTCTAGTTCACATTAAGGTAGGTATTATGTATGTTACTGTATGTACATACACACACAGTATAATAGACATTACACTATGTCCTGTTGAGACAAGTATTACACATGTTAACCTACATTTTAAGGCAGTCATTACATTATTATTCTATATATACGTACATATGTCAAGACAGGCATTACACAAAGTTTTTACATGTATACAATTAACATGGCCATTATATGTTACTCTGTGCCCACATTAAATTGTCATGAGTACTAAAAATTGGAAAATTCATACAATTAATAATTAATCAGGTCAACTAAATGAACATTGTGATTAGAACTATAATAAAATGTACATTAATAAATCATTTAGTTGTTCTAATAAGCAAGATGAATTAGTTTAGTGTAAACGGAAGGATCAATAATAGTAGCATAAGGTTTACGTTAAAGTAGGTAGCAGTTTTGTTTTGCATACTGTAATATTACATGTATATATGAGTGTGTTACTATACAGTACAATTAGAATAAAACACTTGAGGTTACTGTGGCATAAGTATCCAATTATATAATCTAAACTGTGATCAGTAATTAAAAACAGTCTAATAAAAAGGGAATTTGTTGATCTATGGATTGCAGCCATAGTTTAACTAGTTTATTAGCTGAGTTGTGTATATTTAAGTTAAAATATTAGAATTAGATTGACTGTTGCCATTTTTTTGGCACAGATGTGATGGACGACGATGGTCGGTTGCTTCCCTACCTTCTTCAGGGTATGGAACTAACACACCAGGAAGTTCAACTGTCTCTGTAAGTAGCTAACACAGTTCAACAACATTGTTTAATTTTATGTGAAAAAGTGAAAAATTAGGTTATTGTTTACAGTTATTTACATAAAAGTAAAAATATAAGATGATTTTTTTGTACAAGTTGTTTTAAGTAAAACAAAAATTTATTAAATCATGAAAAATTTTGCAAAGTTGTTTGGATTTTTTTAAATTTGGTGATACCTAAAATACCACAAATTTTTAGTTTAAAAAGTGTGTTTCAGCTTGAATCTCAACATGACTCAGATTTAACAATATTTTGTTCCTCTTCAAGCTGCTCCCTGCTAGTACAGCTGTATGTCTACGGATTTACCATACTAAAATCAGGGGTTCGATTCCCCTCATTGGACTCAGCAAATATCTCATTGTGGCTTTGCTATAAGAAAACAAACACACTCTTTAAGCTGTGTGTTTATAGTTTGCTGTGATAATGCACATAACCAGTGTTCAAAGTGGAGCATTTTATGTAGCTCCACTTGTGTATCTTGATTAAGAATTCCAAACATTGAAAATTGCTATCATGTGACGAGAACAAAATGTGAAGCTAATGTGGCCTAACTATTCAATTATATCATTGTAAAATCTAAACTGTGATCAGTAATTAAAAAACAGTCTTTAATAAAAGAGAAGTTTGCTGATCTGTAGATTGCATCAATAGTTGAATTTGTTTATTAATTGTCTTGTGAATATTCTGAATTTCCACTTCAAGTGCTGTACATAACTGAAGAAAAAGTTCAAAATTCCCCCTCTCACACCCTGAGGGAGACTCCATCAAAAATAAATTTAAGAAATATCAGAATGTACAAGATATAAAACAATAAAAAGAAAAGAAATAATATTTACCACACAAAAAAATGCGACTGCATCTAAACATTTTCCTCTACTTGTTGAGTCAGTACAACTTTGAATATTGCTGATGCATCGACATACACTACATGGCCCTTCTAATTAGTGGGTTTAGCTATTTCAGCCATACCCATTGCTAACAGGTGGATAAAATAAACCACACAGCTATGCAATCTCCATAGTCAAACATTGGCAGTAGAATGGGTCGTACTGAAGAGCTCAGTGACTTTCAATATGGCACTGTCATAGGATGCCACCTTTCCAACAAGGTACAAGATTGATCTTCAGCTCTAGTCTCTGGAAATGTACTCATAGTTTCACTGTACATTGAAAAGTGAAGAATGGTTTTCTCTTTATTACATGTGCAGTCAACCTCTTTCCTTTTTTAAGTCAGTATTTATAATCAACTCTGTGGTAAATTTTCTGAAATGAACTTGTTATCTGTCAGAAGGGTGTGTTTATAAATGCCAAACCATTAGGAAGAATGAACTAAGTAGAAAAAATAAAAGCATCAGGACTTATTGTATTAATTAATTTTAATATTTCTACTTGAAACATATTATTAGAGTCATTTTTATCATTCTCTATTTTGTTTATGTTTCTATTTTTTTAGTGATTTAGAGCAATTAGTTTTAATACATTTCATTAAAACCTAGTAAAAAGACCAGCTTAGCACTGTTGTGATATTTTAATGAATGTCAGGCCACATCTTTAAGTTTTAACATTTTTCAGTCCGAGTGTTCTTCTCAAGAGAAACTTCACCCTCTTCCAACATGCTACGTTCTTGAGGAGCAGCAACAGACAGTGAGGTTCAGTAGCAGTGAGAGTAATCCACCTTTAGAAGAAGATACCCGCAAGTCTCCACTGATGCGCCCACGATCTCGGAGCTTGAGGTTTTTATATTGGCTTCACAAATTTACCTGTTGTTGTTTTTTCGTTCTAGTCAGTTTTGTAATTAACATAATTTAATGGTGATTTTGCAATCAAGTTGTTAACAGAGTAAGCTAAGTTTTATTATCACTTAAAAGTATGGAAGGAAATATTTAGTAATATTACAAAAATAAAACTGGAAGTTCCTCTTTAATCCTTACGAGTTACAGGTTTATACTGCCAAAATCAGGAAGTTTATTGATTAGTAACGTGTGAAACCTCAGAATAATTATTTCCCTCTAGAAGAGTGTTCAGTTTAGTTAAATAATAAAACTTATTAATTTTGTATTTGTTTTAACAGCAGCCCTATGAGATCATCAGGCTTGGATAATGATATTATTTTAATGAACAGTGTGTACAAAGAAAGATTTCCCAAGGTAGGTAACTAGTTATTTATTGAGAAGGAAAATTGTAAATAGTGTGCTTGTCATCAAAAAACTGTGTTTATCTTTTGTGAAATTGTTAAAAAAAAAAACTGGTGTTTTTTTTTAGCTCTGTGTTAAAGTTTCTTTTAAAGTACATTTTCAATTCTCAGTGTTATAAGTTTAGTGGTTTTATACCATTTTGAAGATATGCTCTATTTTCTGTGATTGGCCTACAGGAAATAAAGTAGGCTTAAGGTAGACCAGTGCTTAATTTATTAGATATGCCATCATCTCTCAAGGAGGTAATTGGCAGCAGTTGAAATTGTAAAATTTATTTATATGCTATCCTGAGCTCTCTGCTTGGTGTTCCTGACTGAAGCATGCCAACCAGACATTTCTAATATGGTAGTTAATTATAAGGCCATGGTTTGTGAATTGGTAACCTTAGCAACTGACACTAACATTGATAATGGAGTAAATTATCTGTTTTATCATGAGTGAACAGTGTGCTTTTGGTAGTGTAATTTATAACAAAGATGGTTATAGCCAACATCTTTTAAGTACAGTAATAATAATAATTAGTTTTACAGCTGGAGTAGAAAGTGGCTCTTGGGATCATCTTATGACACCCACCATCCATTCTCTGCTGAAAAATACTGAACAAGTCAGCAGCCCTGTTGTTATAGAGGAATTCTTAAGAGAATACAGATTGAATCCATGCCATTGTTATAAGCTTTTAAGGATAAACTAATTAAGCTTTCCTCACAGTTTATATTTTCCAGATTTGTTATATCTATAATTTCTTTTATTTTCTATTGCAATTTTTATTGTTGGTAAATAAAGTACAGGAAATTTATTGATCAAAACTTTATTATTCAATATTCATATCTTTAGGCTACCCAACAAATGGAAGAAAAGCTTCAAAACTTCATAAGTAATTCTAAAGAGATTAATCCGGTGATCAGCTCAGATGCTGTAGCTCACTTTGCTCACCACCAAGTAGTAGAAATGGCTCGGGACTGTTTAAAGAAATCTCAGGAGAAGCTTGTATCTTCACGCTGTTTTATGAAATGTCTGAAAATTTAGAAAAGTTACTGAGTGAGGTAATTTCCTACACAAATAATTCTGCCTGTTTGCTATCCAAAATTAGTCTAATGTCTTTACATTACTGTTTCTTCTTTCTGTTACAGTTTGAAAAAGTATTAGTTGTAGTTAGGTTGTTCTTCTGCATATGAATGTTCTGTAGGAATTATCTTCATTGTCTTCGAGAGATGACACATATTAATTAGTGTTGTGGAGCTCATCAAGACATTCTGGTCTTTTGTTATCTCCAACACTAAAGTTGTTTTGGTAATATATTCTGCTGTCTCTTTGAAGAGATGAATTCTTTAATGCTTTTATAATTTTATGAAGCCATTTCATAGAGATAGATAATTAATTGGCTTGTTTGTACTTGTTTTATACATTAAGGATGAATTTTTATATTTACATTAATGGGCAGTAATAGAACTACACATTTATCTTGGCCACAACATGCACATTAGTAACAGGGTTTTGTTTTTTTTCTTAGTTTTTGATAAATTATGTGGACAAATGACATCAGAGTTATTTGAAAAAAAAAAACAATTCTCCACATTTAAGAAAGTAATCACATTTTAGTTTTAGTGACATGAAATACTGATGTATTTTTTTGTATTTAAATAAATCCAAGGAAGTATAAGTCAATTGATTTTGTTTAACTAGCAAGTGACATGAAATACTGATGTATTTTTTGTATTTAAATAAATCCAAGGAAGTATAAGTCAATTGATTTTGTTTAACTAGCAAGTACAGTGTACAAACTAATGTGTGGCATGTGTGTGTCTGTGTGAATATATATATATTTATTTATTTATTGGACATCAATTCAGAATTGGACTATTGGAATGCCATTCAGAAATATTATGATGCAAACCTTTCCTATTGTTCTGGCAATTAATTTCAGTCTTGACACCAGATGGATACAGAATTATATGGTGTTTACTTACAAAGTGGAAGCTTAATTTTGTAATAATATTGTACTTAAATTGTAAAAAGGTTTAAGTTTGTTTTTTACTTATGTTTCTCCTGTCACTATTTGGATATTTTTTTTTATATCAACAGTGCCAAGAGAAGTCACCTTTAGCAGCTCAGCATTTGCAAAGGTTAATAAAGAAATTATTGGTTATTATTTCTCGTCCAGCACGTCTTTTGGAATGCCTCGTGAGTTCAAAATTATTGTTTAATAGCTTTTGTTTATTGTTCCTAATACATATAAAAATGATATTCCAGTTATATTAATTTTATATTAGCAGCTCAGCATTTGCAAAGGTTAATAAAGAAATTATTGGTTATTATTTCTCGTCCAGCACGTCTTTTGGAATGCCTCGTGAGTTCAAAATTATTGTTTAATAGCCTTTGTTTATTGTTCCTAATACATATAAAAATGATATTCCAGTTATATTAATTTTGAAAGCTGTGACGTTATTTTAATGTGGATACATTAGGTGTTTTTTGAGACAAATTAATATTTTCACTCAACATCATTCTGGCAACCAAAATTCATAAGTTTCAAAACCATAATTAAAATTTTACACCAATGTAAATTGGTTTCATGAGATACAAATATGTTAACCCAATGTGCATAGATAGGGGTCAAATTGTGCAAGTTGCAACCTTTTACAGAATGCCATTCATCGTGATGTTATGTATTTTAAGTCAGAGTTATCAAGTATTTATTTTACCCTGCATTTTGATTTAGAGACAGTTCTGGTAGAGTTTGTACCAGATACAGATGCTTTTAGAGACTCTAGGTGTTGTGGAAAGTACAAAATGAACAAACCTATTTTTATTCACATGAACACTGCCTTTCATTCCGACTTGCCAGTGTCTAAGTTGGACATAGCTTGAGTAAAAGTACTTTTCTAACTCATCTGATATTTTTGTACAATAGATTTATACATTTCACTGAAAGCTTTCCACATTTCATGTAGATTCACATAATAAAATTGGAATTATAGTGAATATCCCTTCTTGAATATGCAGCCAGTACAGTGGACCAAGCTCATACACATTAAATTAAATGACACAGACTGAAGGAAGTACAACAGTCCAAATGTTTATGTTTATACATCATAAGTGATCCTGTAAACAATTTAACTATTCCAGGGATACTAAGTACTTATTATACATTACAACTAAAACAACAAAACAGATATTCACATCAAATAAGTTTTGTTTTGGGAAAATGGTTCTTTTTGTTCTGGGCAAATTTAATTCAAATCTACAGAGAAAATAGTTTTGTAAGTTGAACATAAGTTCTTGAAAGATTCATTTCTTGTTTTGATCCAAGTGATTAAAATTTTTTTTTACTTCATTTAGCATCATATATAAACATGTACACAAAGTGGAACTTTGATTACTATAACAATTGTAAGCTACAAAAAAGGAGTAATTCCAAAAAAGCAAATGACCAACTGGGTAGACTACTTTTAGCAGTGAGTGTAGGAGAATGTATTAACTAGACTACATTTACAAGTAGGGAACTGATGTGAAAGTGATAGAAATGCCTTCTAATTGTCCTAAATGCAGGAGTTTGATCCAGAAGATTTTTATCGGCTACTTGAAGCTGCAGAAGGACAAGCCAAGGTCCTCAAGGTGTAAACACAGATATTCCACAATACATAATCAGTAAGTTAGGACTGAACAGAGATCCTCTCTCAGGTAATTATCCTTCACTTCTGAAAAATTAATAAGGTTTAGTTCTTATACTGCTTATATTAAATTATGGTTATTTCCAAGTTAGAATTTTTACATTTGCATATTATTTCAACTGTCTTGATGTCCAATAAAAATCAATTGATGAATTTTTTTCCTTGTTCTGTAATCGTAGAACTCTCTAGCCATGATATAGCAGGTCATAGAATAGCTCTGAGATTTTTTCAAATACAGATGTTTAGCTCATAGCTCTGTCATTTTTTGACTGATTTGATATCTAGTTTGAAGTTTTGGACTCAGGAGGTCAAACCTTTTTGATTGATGAATTTGACTTTGCCAAAAGTCTGACAGATTAATTTACTCTAATTCTGCCTGAAAGAATTTCAGGTTATGTGGCTGTTGAAAATTCCCTCTTGTTTTTTAAGTAATGATATAATTTACATCACAAAAGGAAATAAGTCCTATAGAAAACTAGTTGTCAGTTGCTACATATTGACTGTCTCCTCAAGGAATAAGAAAAGACGATACTTAATTATATAAAATATTTACTTCTGATTTTACATTATCTCTTTCTCCTTTTCAGCACATTAAGTCTTGACTTTTTTCAGTACTGTGTATTAGTACATGAAACTTCCAAATTCTGTGAATTATGGGTCACGTAAGGTGCAGTGTTAAAGTGGATTCTGCACTTGTTATGTTGGTCTGATAAAAATTTGCTTCTTATCAAGCCTGAGAGTTTTAAAGATTATTATTTTACAATTGCTATGTTTGTCCAATCACAGTATTTGTAGCCTGTTTCAGTATCCAGTGTTACCTTCATGTAAATGCACTGGGACCCCATATACCAGCTGCTACCACAAGATTCCTGTCAGCAATATAACAGATCCACAGTTTTTTTTATTTTCATTGTACCTTTATCCAGTAAAGCTCCTTTACTTACTTACATTTAAGAGTTTTTATACCATGTACTTATAACGTCCTTTAATCTTCGTAGTTTCATTAGGCCTATTCACCCTTGTTTTTTTTTTTAATTATTAAATGTTACCACTGTAGGGTTTTGTCCATAATCGTCTGTAATGATAAGAATGGTATTAAAATGTCACCAGAAGGTTCTATCCCACAATATTTTTCCTCTGTTTGATTATTTACAGATGGAAAATTTAATCAAAAAATAAACAAAATGATTACTTATTGTGTGTGTGGCAGTGAACTGCCAGCCAAAATTAAATTAAAAAGCAAATTAATCAAACCTGTCAGTAATTACCACAGTTTGGTTTAAAGCTTATTATTCTTACCACATTTATCAACTTTTCAACACTACTTGCATTATAAAAGTGGTGTTTTTTACTAGGTTTTTGTCTATTAGATTTTTTTCTGTTGGTATACTTAACAATATATATATATGATATAAATTTTTACTAAATAAAAAAAAATCTCTACCAGACATACAAACTGAATGACATTCTTTGATATAATGTTTTTTCTAGATTTCTCAGTTGACGAAGCTATAGGAGAGCATCATGAAATGAATTCTCTTGAGTCTAACTTTTCTTTAGAGGTAAGAACATAACAGCATTATTTTTGTCCTTACAATGATTGTATACTGTTAGAAACCAATATAAAACTATTTTACACCTTATTGCAAAACTTTGTGCTGATCTTTTCAAGTTTTCCAGTTCATATTAAATCTTTATTGTACTCTATGTAAATATTTCTAGATATACAGACATACTATTTTAATTTATTTGTTTTTTCAATAAAGCTCCAGTTCCTTGTCTATTTCTCCCATCACACCAAGCATTCTTATCCTTTCAGCCACGGGGGTGTTATAATATGATGGTCAGTTCCACTATTCACTGGTAAAAGAGTAGCCTAAGATTTGGTGATGGCTGGTGATGACAAGCTGCCTTCTCTCTAGTCTTACACTACTAAATTAGGGAAGGCTAGTGCAGTTATCCCTCATGTAGCTGTGCGTGAAATTGAGAAACTAAAACAAAATCCTTGTGTATTTATGTAAATAGTTGACACACATAGAAATGTAGTTATGAATTTTATTTGTAAAATAATATAGAAGTCTGTCTTATTATGGAATAAAAGTATTTTTTAAAACAACATCCTGGAAAAAAAATTGCTGCTTTGTTTGGCAAGGATGTTTTGAGCCAGTAATTCACCTGTATGATGTCTTGAATGACCTCATGCCTGAAATTTGTCTGTTGAAGTTAAGATTCAACTAATGCAAGTTTTTCATCCTGAATTTTGAAACATCCATCATCTGTCTTTGAGAGAATTCATTTATTTCCTTTTTTAGATTTTTAAATTAAACAGTGTACCCAGAATCTTAACTTTTGTGTTCAATGTCTTATTTAAAAGGGTAAATTGTTGTTTTATGGAATTACTTATTTTTGGTCTCTACGTTTTTGATCTCTTTTCTCCCAACTTACTGTTTTTAAGACAACTTCTAGTTCAAATAACAAGGCCAAACCTCCCTCGGAAGAAGATTTTGAAATGATAAAACTAATTAGCAATGGAGCTTATGGGTGAGTTTCCAATTAATAATTAGGATTACTAATTGTTTAACTGTATCCCTGTTTCAAATACTTAACTATCAGTTTTTGTTTTTTCATTATATGAATCAGTGGGTGGATAGATAGAAATTTATGTATTCTTAATGATTTATGCCTTAAAATCTGTTACTGTTTATTAAACATCTATGGTTCACAGATAATTTAGTTTATCCTAAAATTCTTCTTTGTAATGTTATTCAGGACAGTCACTAATACATTTCTGAGATAAAAAGTTAATTTATCAGTAGTGACATACCAGTGTTCCCCTTTATTTTTATTTGAAGATATAAAAAGTTGTAAAACCAATGTAAAATTTGTTGCAGCTGTTACTATAACATATTAATTTCACTTCTAGTGATAAAAAGTATGCTTACGTATTTGATAGGACATTTGAAATTTCTTCATATCATCATATTGTTTTTTTAGTATTTCACAGCTATTTGCAAAATATATATATGTATGTAATCATATTCATGTACAGATCTGCAGATAAATTTTACCTGTACTGTTTTTGTGTATTTTCAAATTTTGAGTATAAATAATTTTAGAATATCTAATCTTTTGTAGCAATATGTAATTAATAAATAAGTAATTTAATATGATGTGAGAAATATTTTTAATCAATATATATGTAAATATTTAGTGATTGTTAATTTATTAAGCAAGCTTTTATTTCAAATATACTAGACAAAAAGTGCTTTTTTTATGTATACATAGGCCTGACATGGCCAAGCGTGTTAAGGCGTGCGACTCATAATCTGAGGGTTGCAGGTTCCCATCCCTGTCGCGCCAAACATGCTTGCCCTTTCAGCCGTGGGGGTGTTATAATGTGACGGTCAATTCTACTATTCATTGGTAAAAGAGTAGCCCAAGAGTTGACGGTTGGTGGTGATAACTAGCTGCCTTCCCTCTAGTCTTACACTACTAAATTAGGGACGGCTAGCACAGATAGCCCTCGAGTAGCTTTGTGCGAAATTAAGAAAAAAAAAATCTGTGTATACACATTTGTAATTGAAACAAGTTTTAATTCGTTAATTTAGTCAGTATTATCGAAAAAACTTATGATAATTTTCTTTGCATGTAAAAGTTACTTCCACATACTTTATATATGAATATATATGTATATATTCAAAGTATTGGCCATCATATGAAATATCATGTCATGTTTCTACCTTTTTTTTCAGTGCTGTGTATCTAGTTAGGCATAAGACAAGTAGACAGAGATTTGCTATGAAGAAGATAAACAAACAGAATCTTGTGCTTAGAAACCAGAGGGAGCAAGTATATGCTGAAAGAGATATCATGACTTTTACAAATAATCCATTTGTGGTTTGCATGTTCTGTACTTTTGAAACAAAGGTGATTACCACTCTCCAGTTTATATTTATTTTCCAATATAGTGCTTTCTAAATCACACAACATTGAAATAATAGAATAATAATAATAAATGTGTGTGCATCACATTGAACAATTGCAAACTGTTTAACTTTGTTTTGAAAATGAACATGAGTAACAAATGGGAAATAAAACATGTAAGTCATGGTGGTATGTGCAAGCAATCACTTGGTAGATCATATATAGCTGAAGGCTATACTGTGTTATTATGGTTTGTTAAGTTCACCATGTATGCATTCATTGTCTCCTATCTGGAAAATATATAGGATGATGTGCTCAGTTTTTTGCTTGAACTAATACCTTATGGAGGTCTAATCATACACTTCACATTACATTATCACTAGATTGACATTTTAACATGGTACAAGCAATATCAGCCAATTATATTCAGCTTACCTCTTATACCTAATGGTAATATTTTGTAGAGATATTTAACACTTTTTCCAGCATAACACTTATTGGCTTTATAGTGTTCTCAAATACTCAGATTTCTCTTCAGGAGTCATAGGATAAAAACCATAAAATAAAAAGAGGTTTCCGTAGGAAATGTATCACCACACAAGAATCTGAAAGAAGCTGTAAACAATATAGAACACAGTGAAACAGCCTTTATTTCAATCAAAGCCAAAGATAAGCATATCTTCAGGGCAACAAACTGTAGAATTTATGGTATTTCAAATATAGTTGCAGTAATGCATATCGATAAAATCAGTATCTGTTAAGATCTGTTCCAGAGTGGAAAATATCTAGCAGTATATATGAAAAATAATTGTCCCATTATTCTCAAGGATCAGACACTACTCGTGTGATTAATGGCCACTCTCCATACAAATAGTGGATGTTATATTCTTCATATATCATTTGACCTGTAAATGGAAAAAAACTTTATACAAGCTGGACTTTCCATTCCCTGCATGGGTGTCCAAATTACTTGAAATAGGTATTTTTAAACAGAAAGAAATTACTCTTAAGAAAATTTATTTTAAAATTCAGTTCTCATTTTAACTTTTGTCTAAGTCTTTGATTTTCAAAACAAAATCACAAATTAAATTAAAGCTTCTTGCCATACCACATTGAAAAATTATAGTGATGAGCTTACAGTTATAATCTTTGTCCTCTCTCTTTTTTTCCCTTCAGTTTCTTCAAAAT
Source organism: Tachypleus tridentatus (assembly GCF_004210375.1). Classification (NCBI taxonomy): domain Eukaryota; kingdom Metazoa; phylum Arthropoda; class Merostomata; order Xiphosura; family Limulidae; genus Tachypleus; species Tachypleus tridentatus. The sequence continues at coordinate 168,243,617 of NC_134825.1, forward strand.
TTTTGCTTCAAACTTTACTTTTCTTTCTTTCTGTGACTGCTTTATCCTCCCATCTGCTTTTCTTACCTATCCCCTGCTGGTACAGTGGTAAGTCTATGGATTTACAGTGCTAAAATCATGAGCATGATTACCCCGTGGATTCGACAGGTAACTCGATGTGGCTTTGCTATAAGAAAACACACACACTTTTCTAACTCTATCAGCTTTTTACTGCTCTTTTGTTCTGTGATTCATTTCTTCTCCTTTTGCTATTATTACAGCCTTTGAACTTTTTTTCTAAAGAGATTCTGATGTTGCTTTTTACAGCATTTTAAAGGTTAAACATACATATTGCCTTTCTCCTAAATGGTCATTAATCAAATGAGATCTTAAAGTCAGTTACATTGAATTTTATATCAGTTATTTCCTAAAGAAGTGACCAATTTTTTATCAGCTATCAGCTTCTTGCACAGTTTCCTGCTAGGGAAGTGACCAATGTTTTATATCAGCTCCATGCACAGTTCCCTGCTAGGGAAGTGACCAATGTTTTATATCAGCTCCATGCACAGTTCCCTGCTAGAAAAGTGACCAATGTTTTATATCAGCTCCATGCACAGTTCCCTGCTAGAAAAGTGTTTTATATCAGCTCCATGCACAGTTCCAATGTTTTATATCAGCTCCATGCACAGTTCCCTGCTAGAAAAGTGACCAATGTTTTATATCAGCTCCATGCACAGTTCCCTGCTAGAAAAGTGACCAATGTTTTATATCAGCTCCATGCACAGTTCCCTGCTAGAAAAGTGACTAGCATAATTACATACAGAGCATTAGTTCATCAGCTACTCGTGTTTATTATGTTTGTTACAGTTACACCTTTAAAAATAGCACAACATTAGTTGGCTACATTCTATTTCAAATGAAAGTTTTTAATGGCCAAAGTCTCTTTTATTCCCAAAACAAAGTAATTTTTGATATTACAATAATTTTATACTTCATGGTCATTAACAGAATACCACCGAAATTTAAAACACTAATCAGCAATTCTGCCAAATACCAAATTACTCCAAGACTGCAGCAAAGTACCTTCTACCAATCTTTTTAAAACCAAGAGCAATGGTACATGTAGATGAAGTTGGAATGATTTGTCTTACCCATTTTGTGTTTAAGCATAAATAATAATTTCTTATTCGAATGATAGATATTAATATAAACCTTAAAAACTGAGGATAAAAACTAGACTACACTTGCTGATAGACACTGCACAGTAAAATATTGACTCATTTCTTTTTTCTCTACATATTTACTAGTAACTTTATATTGCATTATATAAAGAATCCTTTTTGGTATGTTTTATACCTACACTTTAGGGGTGGAAGCTCTATGGATGTGCATTCCTTGACTGTGATTATATTTTAAACATTAAACATAAACCTGAAAACACCACAGTGAGCCTCACATTGAAAAAGAGAAATATATTTGATCATTAGCAAAATTAACCTAGAAAAATCATTCTGTTACAATAAAGTTTCATAAACTTTCAAGATTCTTTTACAGTAGAATTTCCTACCATTTAAAGGAAAGGAATGGGAAGGAGTGTTACAGTATTATAGGAAAATACAGAAATAGGTTACATGTTGCAAGTTGTTTGGAAAAATCAAATGTGTGCTTTTTGCTGGGATCTTGGTGGTAATACTGACCCCTTCATGTTACTTCTTGGTACTGTAAGAGTCACCATGCCAAGTTTGGTAGCAATTGGTCAAATCTTGTGCTGGGTGTTAGTAGACAAACAAACATACAATTTTACTTTTATGAGTATATATTAGATGGGGTCCAACAACCATTATAACTTTCCTTGTGTCAGCCTGTATCACTATGTCATGTTGTAAGGATTTGGTAGTTTTCTGAAATTAGATATGAAATTATATACCCCTTGTTATCACATATTAAAATTTGGTGCTGATTGATCAAGAAATGTGGAAGTGTACAAGGAACAGACACACACACACACATATTGATGTTTATGTAGATTAGATGGGGGTTCCAACCCCCAATGATCTTCCTCATGTTATCCTGTATCACTATATCAAGTTGAACTGATTTGGTAGTTTGTTGAAAATAAGATGGGGGTCCACCACCATCCCCTGGAAATTTTGGCCATTCCATGTTACTTCTGGGGTCTGTAGGAGTCATCATGCCAAGTTTAGTGGAGATCAGTCAAATGATATGAATTTGTGGGCAAATGTACAATTTTGCTTTTATGTATATAGGAGATTTCAGGTTTTCTATTTGGACTGTCTTCCTGGTTTTAGCTTTGTTAGCATACTTTAACTTGGGTATTTTCAAAATTGAAATGTACTGCAATTAAACCATGTGGGTTATTATAACTGTAGTCAAGGGTTTGAATTGGACAAAATTTGATGATATTGCATCAGTGTGTTTCCATGACAACCAAGAAAATTTCAGCCATTATAATTTCTATGTGCCAGCTGTACCAGATATGAATCGAGAGTATACCCAATTCAATTATTTTACTTATCATCATTTCTACCAGCCTAACCTCAAGTATAATTTAATTATTTTACACCAAAATTTATCAGTGTGACAGATGGACAGACAGAGTTTTGACCCCTTTATGTTCCTTCTGGATACCCTAGGAATCACCACCCTGAGCTTGGTGGAGATTTGTCAAATTGGATGTTAGGGGTTAGTGGACAAAATACAATAAATTTCACTTATAGATAAACAGGTAAAATTATAGAAACCTTATAATCCAAATGCTTTAAAACAGCTTTTTGAAAGTGCTCAAGTCACAAGTTTTGTATTGTTTTATATTAAGAATTTTTGGACATATGTGTTTTTTTGCAACATTGAGTTTATTTTTATATAGTATGTTCCACTTTACAGGAGTCTTTCCCAAGAAAAAGTGCATATGATACCCTTGTTGAATGAACCAATTCAGTTGGTATCTGGGGTAAAAGGAACATAGTGGCTTTCTTAATTAAGGAACATTTCTGTAATACATTTTTGTACACAGTAGGTGAAGAAACATTGAAAAATGTTATAGTAAATAAGGGGCAAGAAGCAGTCACATAATTATCGTGAATGATTTGTGAAAAATTAAGGCAACATTTTGTGTAATTATTGTGTAAAAATAGTTGAGTGTTTTTTAATTATTTTGAAAAATGTAGTCAAAAGTCATGCAGTATTTAGTTTTTTGCAACATTTTAAAAGAAAAATTAATATGAGAGTTTATATTAATCAAATGTTTTGTCTTCCTTGTTTTAGTTACTACATTTCTATATAAGCCCATAGTGGTCGTTTTGTAATAACTTTAAAGGTCATGTTTGATGTAATTTTTACACATTAAATACTTAGTTGTATCGTATCCTAACTCTTAGTTTTATTTTATATTTTCAAGTAGTGAAACGTATTTATCAAAATGTGCTTAAGTTTATTTTCCTAATAAATTTTAGTGATACGATTGTACATTGTATTTAAGAATGCTTATGAAACAAAGTGTTGTTATTGGTTTTATATTCTCTAAAACATTGCTTTATAAGTTGGGATGACTCTTGACAGAAGTATTTATATTTAAATAATTCTTGGTCCTACACCAGATGTAATCAAATGATATTTTAACTTAAATTTTTGCGTCATGACCTAGTGTGCGTGTCTTTAAAAAATTTTGAATAAATTTAATATATTGAATAATTAAATGATTTTATTTCAAGCATCTGTGATTTTTTTTCTGACATAGAATTTTTGTTCCTATGTAGAAACATTTGTGTATGGTTATGTAGTACGTAGAAGGTGGAGACTGTGCTACATTACTGAAAAACATGGGACCATTACCTGTTGATATGGCGAGATTTTATTTTGCTGAAACTGTGTTGGCTGTAGAGTACTTGCATAGCTATGGAATTGTTCACAGAGACCTGAAACCAGACAAGTGAGTATGTTTTCTATTAATATGATTGTCTAACTGTAAGCTAAATGTTTAAATTATTAGAAAATATGGAGTAATAACTGGTTTAAGTTTGAATGTACATTAACTTCTAGCTTATCTCTCCTTTCTGAAAGTCAGATTGTTAAGAGTGAACTTACCAATACCTGAAACCTAAGCTGTGTGTTCAGAAGATATTAAGATATTAGCATAAACATTTGTAACATAGAAATGCATTATGATTAACAACATTTATAATTTCATTTTTATTTTTGACTGTTATAGAAGAGGAGTTCTATTAATAGTAAACTTGGGAATGTTACGTTTGACTATTTTTGCTCAAACAGTTTTAAACTATGTTGGGGTCATTTTCAACGTGCAAAATAAGGTTTCAGGTGTAAGTAGAAAAGTTTATTTTGTGGTAGTACCTGAATATTTTTCACAGATTTTAAAATTTAAAGCTAACACATTACTTCATGGATAACACAAATAAATTTAGAAGTGAGAACTCCTTTTCTTGTTTTTTTTTCTTTGGAGAGGTTAATTTTCTATTCTCTTTAAATTTCTTTTATATTTTTGTGTTTGTCATTGTAGTGCTTGTACAAAAGTATTGAAACAATATAACAGTTGCTGTTAATTGGTGGTTATATGAAAGTTTTCTCTGTATACATGCAACTTACATACACTGCTGGCCAAAATCTTAAGGCCAATGAACATGAAGAAAAAATATACATTTTGTATTGTTTGACTTAACCACTTATTTGAGTAGAGCTTCAAAAGATGACAATAAGAAAAGGGAAAATAAACTTTTTTTACATTTAATAGAGAAAATGTGTACACTATGAAATTAGCCTTAATACTAGCTGGTCAAAAGTTTAAGACCATACCAAAAAGAAGTCCTAAACAGGGTAGGAAATGCCCAACAAGAGGTCTTAGTAGTGAGTTGCACTTCAGTCAATAAGGATGCTTTCTCCAACATGCCAATGTAGCTAGATGCTGTTTGATGCCCCTGTATAACCTGAAGCTCCATTGTTCCATGGAAGGAGAAAGCACCCCAGATCATGATGAAACATCCTCCACTGTGTCGTGTAGAAAATGTCTCCGGTAGGATATCCTTATCGTGCCAGTAATGTTGGAAGCCATCAGGACCATCCAGGTTAAATTTTCTCTCATCAGAGAACAACACCATCTTCCACTTTTCTGTGTCTCATGTTTGGTGCTTCTCAGCAAAGTCTAACCGAGCTGTTTCATGGTGTGGAAGGAAGCGTGGCCTTTGAAGACGTTTACAGTTTTAAAGCCTTTCTCTCATAGATGCTGTCTTATTGTTCTTGAGCTGCATTCTGCATCCGTGGGGCCTTAACCTGATTCGACGATCAGCTTCTGTCTTTCCGGACAACCTGTCGAATCTTCCTGCTCAACGTCGGCAAAATTTTCTTGGATGTACCACTTGAAATTCTCATTTTGTATTCCTCAGGGTCTTTTAAGAAATTTGCAACAGCAGTTTTACTACGCCCAATCACACCAGTGATGACACGTTGAGAGAGACCTTGCTTTTGCAGCTCGACAATTCTGCAACGTTCAAATTCTGTCAACATTTTAGCCTTTGCCATGTTTTTACTCAATGTAACACAGGAGATGTCAGTGGTTGATGTTGACAACGCTAATGCTTGAACACAAATGACTAAATTTTGTTACGTGTTTACCAATTAACGCTTCATTTCAGTATGGTCTTAAACTTTTGACCAGCTAGTATTTAGGCTAATTTTATAGTGTTCACATTTTCCCTATTAAATGCTAAAAAACGTTTTTTATTTTTATTTTCCCTTTTCTTATTGCCATCTTTTGAAGCTCTACTCAAATGAGTGGTTGAGTCTAACAATGCAAAATGCATAGTTTTTCTTTATGTTCATTGGCCTTAAGATTTTGGCCATCAATGTATATCTTTCTATGTTTGTTTCTTAAATTAAAACGTATCTGAGAATTAATTTCAAGTCAACCAGCATGGATAAATTTATTATATTATAATAATAATTTGTTTAGAAGTGTTTTAATTCAGAAAATTATAAATAGTTCATCTAATCATCTGCATCATAATTGGATCCAGTTAGAATATAGCAGGAACTATCCAGCATTTTGCTTTTTAGCTATATTTTCTAATATATGTGTGTAAAATATATGTTGTTTTTTTCAGTCTCCTTATTACAGCAATGGGACACATTAAACTGACAGATTTTGGATTATCAAAGATTGGCTTAATGAACTGTAAGTACCTTAAGATTTGTGAAATTTAAACTATAATAAAAACTTATTGGGAAAGTAATTAGAGTCTGTTTACACTGTATGTCTCTGCATTTTTTTTTTTTTTATTATTATTATTATTATTATTAAGACACACGTGGAATTGGTGTTCAAACAAATGGTTGAGTGACACCAAACACTGGTCTTCATATTCACCATAAACAAATATTCATGATACTTCTACTTTACTGCTGTATATGTTGGTAGACATTTTGATAATCTGCATATAAGTAAATACATCTTTTATGGAGGAGGAGTGGCATTACTTTATGGAGGTAGTAGGTTCCAAAAAAGAATTAATATGGACTGATACCAGTTTGGAAGTATTCATACATTTGTTTCCAAGTTTTCATTAATTTTGTTAACATGGTTAACAATAGGACATTGTGTTTCAGTGCAACACTGTTACAATAGGATGTTATTTCTTTAGTGCCTGTTAACACTGTTACAATAGAACATTATTTCTTTAGTGCCTGTTAACACTGTTACAATGGAACATTTCTTTAGTGCCTGTTAACACTGTTACAGTGGGACATTATTTCTTTAGTGCCTGTTAACACTGTTACAATGGAGCATTAATTATTTAGTGCCTATTAACACTGTTACAATAGAACATTTCTTTAGTTCTGTTAACACTGTTACAATAGAACATTGTTTTTAGTGCCTGTTAACACTATTAAAATAGGACATTATTTCTTTAGTGCCTTGGATACTCACTTTACTTGAGCCAAATGTAGTGTGTGAGGAATTTATCTACATTAGAACACAAGCTTATGAAGGTTTCAGAGCTCAGTTGATTTATTTTTAACTTTCTGCAATTCAACCAAATTGTTCACAAATGAATTTAATGGGGTTTATCTTTCAACATGCTACAAAAATAAATTTAAGTTTCTGAAATATGAAAAGACCTTAATTGAGAAAGTGATGGCCAGCCAATAGGACTAGCTGACTATGGATTCTGTTAGAGCATAGGAATGTAGTAAAATGCTTCAACATTTAGCTGTGTTTTTCTTACAGTGGCTACCAACATGCACGAAGGATACTTGGATCGGGAAACTAAACAATTTAATGACAAACAAGTTTATGGAACTCCAGAGTACATAGCACCAGAAGTAATTTTGTTGCAGGGTTATGGTAAGTGGTGCATGTTTCTCAACTGAGAAGACCACCTTGTATGTTGTTGGACTTATAATTTACAAAATATTTATTCATGTATCAGAAAATTTGTTACAATACTTAAGATTTTCTAGATGAAGTTTGTTGTATTATAATTATGTGCTTTCTTTTTATTCTTTAATAGAAATGAGAACACATCAATAAATAGTGTGGAAGTTGATTATACTTACCTTAGATTTAAAATAAGATAATCACAAGCATAAGGAAGAAACAAAATTATTTGTTCTTCATTCTTACTGTGAGATATTTATGATCATTCAGTGTTCTTCTTTAAAATTAAGTATTTATTTATCCTAATTTGTATTCTTTTTTTCCAATAACTTTCTACACATGCAAAATGTTTTCAAAATTGTAGTTTTGTTTCTTTTTTGACCAGTTACAAGAAAAAAAATCTGTTTTATTTCTATACTTCACCTTAATTCTAATTTTGTTTTTTTTCTACGAGAAGGAGGGAGAAAGATTTAGAAAAGAAATCACTATTGAATTTTTAAACTTTTTTACCACAACTTCTGAGTTTGGATAATGCAACATTTCATAGGTATAAGATACATCCTAATGTTTGCAAGTGTACATTTTATAATTTTCTTCTCTTAAAGTAAACATATATTTACATTTACATATACCCACTTTAAAGATAGATAATTTTCAGATAAATCATTAACTACACTTTCTAGTAAACATATTTGTTTATATGGATATCTTCCATTCTAACAAGAAAAAAAGATCTTTCACTTGTCCCCCTTTCCTCTATTTAAAACTGATGAGGGGTGATTTATTAACCTAGCTGTTAAAACTTTCTGAGTATTAATGGGTTAGTTATTGTACTTTCTGTGTCTGTTCTCTAATACATGTAGTTTAAAGATTGTATCGTACAGAGCCTGCATGATGGGTTTTATTAAAAATATCTTTAATATCTAACTCCCATTTCTTTCTTTATTTAACAGGTAAACCTGTTGATTGGTGGTCCATGGGAATTATTTTATATGAATTTCTTATTGGCTGTGTTCCCTTCTTTGGAGATACTCCAGAAGAACTTTTTGCCCACGTTATTAATGGTACTTGTGTATATGTAATATTTAATACCATAATAATGAATATATCTGTGTATGCAAGTATACATGTATAACTATTACAGGTTTGCATACTGTAGCTACACTAGTTTAAAAGCTCAACCTGAAGTGCCAGTGTTATTCTGGGGTTTTATGGTAACTACCCTTATAATTGTTGGTTTAAGTTTGTATTTATGAATGTTCATTTAAGAAATAATAATAATGCCCTGGTGAAAATTATAAATTGAGACTTAATTTTTGTTAATAAAATAATACTTATGTTGTTAATGCTCTTTGGTAATAAGATAATATGGGATTCACAAATCATGAACTCAAAGAAACTTCAGTTGAACATATTATTCATACAGTAGGGTCTGGGAATGTAACTGAAAACAGTCAATGTTTAATAAAGTTGGGGTATTTTGGTTGAACTCGCATTAGTCAAATAGTAAAGATTAAAATTTCGGTTTTATAACCCTTACTGCTGAAACACTGTAGTTGTAGAAAATATAGAGAAGCATAGAAATAATTATTTAAACATTTGTGTTGTAACCATAAGTTTCTGTAATATTTGTGGTAGAGACATATTTATATTCTTGTTATTCTCCTTCCTCCTGTGTTGTATATTATGTATTTTTAATCATGTATATCCTTTGTCTCATAGATATCATAACCATATGTTTCTCTGTTTTCTCATGGTAGTAAACATACTTTAATGTGCAGTTCTAAATTGCCACATACCTGTACGTGATGTTAGTAAAGTTTAATGCAATTTAGTATCTACCTTTGACGTTCAGTGAAGAAAAGATGCCACAGAGGTCAGATCTATGTTTTTATTTGCTACTTCCGCTGCACAAGTGCTTCTTGGAAGAACAAAACAAATAAACAATGTAGGCCTAATTTCATGGTGAAATATAAACAGTTTGTTTGCACATCAAAACCAAACAAGACACTTATCTTGTTTAGATACCCCAAATAAATATACACGCAGAATATATATATTTAGGTAATATACAGTGATAACGTGAGAATCATCCTAATTTATTAATTTATGTTAGCACTGGTTATGATGTACAAATAACAAATACACTGTAATCCAGAGCTGGGCGATGAGTGATATTTGCTAACTGATTTATCAATGAGCTCTTTAGTCGGTTAGTGCAAATCCCTACTTTCCCACTCAAAGAAAAGCTCCCGAGTGGCACAGCAGTACGTCTGCAGACTTACGACATTAGAAACCAGGTTTTGATACCCATGGTAGGCAGAGCACAGATAATCCATTGTGTAGCTTTGTGCTTAATTTCAAAACAAATAAAATGCAAGGTAAAAACAAGGTATTTTTATAGTGTGTTTATAAAGTTTAACAAGATTTATTATTGTAATAACCATAACATACATGGAAGTTGGTAATAATGATCTGATAATGTGACAAAAATTGATAATTACTGTAATATCCACATCATACGTTGTCATAAAATGTGTGTGTGTCGGTATATAGTTCTGCTAATTGGCTGTACGTCAGTGTTATATGTACAAAGTGTATTCATTGCTGCAGCTTCTTGTTTATATATATAAATTCAAATTGTTTTGCAAAATACACTGAAGCTTTTTAACCCTAGAACTACTGATGGGCATTGGACATCCATTGGTGTTTTGAACATAGTTTTCTATGATATTTATGTACACCAAACTGCTTGTGGTTCTATGACAGTGTTATTTACAGGGTTGTGTGTGTTATGTTTTACATAATAAATGATCACACCCATTTTCTGGTCTGTTCTTTACACTGAGTGTTGTAAAAAACAAAAACATAGTTATTCAATATATGGACCCAAACAGCAGTTAGTGATTATTGATTTTGTTTTCTGAAAAATAGGTCAGTACACAAAATTATGCATACAACATTTTTCTTTTGATGCCATTTTTCTCTGAAGCTTCTTTCACATCTGTTTTCTGGGTTGCTTTGGTGTTGAAAGCAGATGTGAAGGAAAGTACAACTCTGAAGCCCACATGACTATTGTATAAGATGTTAATGTGCATACCATTTTGATTTTCAAAGAAAAAGACTAGATTGCTTTTGTTATAGTATAGAGAGAGAGTCTAAGTACAATAATTTAAAATAGTTGAAGTGTTTTAAATAGTGTAGAGAATGAGGTTTGAAATAAATCATAATATTTTTCTTTTTAGATGAAATTGAGTGGCCTAATGAAAATGATTGGCTTGTGGCTGAAGATGCAAAAAAATTGATCACTCTACTTTTGAGGCCGAATCCATTTGATCGGCTCGGGACTGGTGGCGCCCATGAAGTGAAAGATCATGCATTCTTTGCATCTCTGAATTGGGAATCTCTGCTACGTCAGAAAGCTGAGTTTATTCCTCAGCTGGAAGATGAAGAAGACACGAGTTATTTTGACAGTAAGAAGTGTTTTGATTTGGTTGTTGTGACAAGTGAGATGAAAAGACTCATCTGAAAATCTAGGGTTTTACAACTATTTTCCTTTCTTCATCAGGAATGAAAGAGGGTTTGTTTCCAATGATAAGAAAAAAAAAAAGGACCAACATCAAAAGTTATGGAAAAAAATACCTTTTTTTCTGTAAGGGCTCTTCAGTTACCCATGATACCAAAGACCTATTCATGTATTGATGTGCAGTTAATTCCTGTCTTCCTCACAAAACTCTGGTTAGATTGTAGGAACATGGATTTTTATACTGTTTATATAACGTACATGGAACCTCAGTCCAATTATGACTGCTCAACAGAATCAATCACAGCATGCAATATAAACCATATGAGGAGTTAACTGTGTGAAGACAAATTAGCATAGCCCAGCTCTAATTAGTGTCAAATGGTCCTACTGTGTGTTGCATGTTTGAAAATCAAAATTGGCCAATTTTGTAGTTCTCAAAATCTCAAAATGAGCTCTGGTGTTGCCTTACTAAAATGGACAACTGGATCTTAAATTATAACTGAGAAGTAGTAGTAAGTGAAGCATATCATCACATAAAGGGTGTGGTATGGTGCATGGATACAAGCATTTAAACCTAAAGCGCCCAGATTCGTTATTTAAAATGAACATTTTCTATGTTTTTTTGTATAGCTTGAAACAAGAACTACTGCGTGACATGGATTGAAACTTGGGGTGAACCTTCAGCAGAGTATCTTTGTTGTGCAAATGAAAATGTCTTATTTTAATATGCAATGTTTGATGGAATTTGCATCTTTAAAAATTTGGAAATATTTCATTAGGGCATGTTTTTAACAAATAATTATAAATGTTTTTTTATTGTAAATTTTGATATATCCTTGGTAAAATTGTTCATTCTGTCTCATTTTAGCAAGATCTGATCGATACCGTCACGATGTTGAAGGCTCCGAGTCACTGGAAAATGCTGATGAAAGCTTTATATTTAGCAATTTTTCATCCTGCTCTCCCCGTTACCGTAAGGTTTATTCTCGTGTTGAGAAGGAATTAGAAGAAGAGAACTTTATAAAGGTTAGATAATTCAGAACACTTTAGATATTTGGAGTTATTTCTGCTTGTTACACAAGACTAATGTACTGTTTTATTACCATTTATTATGGATTTATGTTGCCTTTGAAAAAATGCAAGTTCATATATAGATGTGTATATACAGTTCATTCTATCAGAATTGTAATTAACGTTTTGTTTAATCTGCGTTTGGAACTGAAACAAAAAATAAATCACAATTTATAGCTCAAAATGTACATTTTCTAAAAAACAACCTTACTGTGAAAGCTGTGAATTGTAATAAAATAATACTTAAAACTATCAAATAAAAAATTTATCAGAATAACCAGAAACTCTTAAAAATTATACCAAATGTCTTGAGAACTTAGAAAAAATATAAAGAAGACTTCATGTTATTTTATTAGTTAGAAAAAATACTTTTCATCATCATATGCTTAAAACTGTCTTTATCATTTTCATTCAAAGCTACTTCTTCATGGTGTGATTACTTATTAGCTAAATCATTCATTTCTAATGTATAATATTTCTTTTCTTCATGTTATTGTAATTGTTTCTTTCAGGTTTTGAAAGCAGAATCAACTCAACACTCCTCGGATAGTTTAAATTCCTGTCCTTCAGATCATTCTGACAGTTCCAGTTCCCAAGGAAGTAGTCTGTGCAAGACACCTGAAATTAAAAAAAAATCTGTTTCAATTCAAGATTCGTAAGTAGTACTTTTAACTTTCCACAGTTAATTAACGTGCCTTCTGGATTTAATTCTCTGAACTGGCTCTATCTATTAAAACATAACAGAAGAGTTCAGTACTTTTACAGTTTTTATGATACGTGATTTGTTCACCACTGCTGTATAATAGTGAGAAGTGGTTGTAAGTTGCTCCACTCATTCTGATAAAAGTCACGGTGTTCTATAATGTTCCTCCCTCCTTAAATATACCCTCTTATTTTGGCATTTTGTATTAAAACTAAGTTACTTTCTAATAGTTTTCATCTTAAGCACACGTGCTGATTATAAGTATTATTTTATTGCAAGTTACAACTTTTGCAATAAGTAAGATTGTTTTTGGAATAGGTACAATGTTTCAATCAACTGAGCAACCATTCTCAAGTATGAGGACACTGTATCATGTTGTATTCTGCATTGTTTGATGACATAGCTTGAGATTTGCTAAAAAGATCTCATCTGATTATTTCTTTATCTTAATATCCATCCATGAAAATAAAAATAATTAAAATAAGGTTGATGAGTTACCTTTTTTTATAAAGCATAGCTTATGTTTGTGGTATATATTTTATTTTGATATGGCAAGAAAATCTATAGGAATTATATATAAACTGAATAATGTCTATACTAGAATCCATCCAGGAACACAGAATGTTCTGGAGTCCTCTCAAACAGATTTGGAAGAACTTTCACCCAATGTTCAGACACACCAGCAGGCAGATATGAAAGAGTTTCTTCCACACTTCTCAATCAGCATGGAGGGCAACAGACCTTTAGTGGCAACACCTCCAGATTACAAAGAATTGTCAACAGTCAATGAAGATGCAGATAAAAAACAACAGAAAAGGGCTGTCAGGCCTAGAAAATTAGTTTCTCCACTTACTCTTTCTGCCAAAATACCAATTTCTTCAACACCATTGTCTCCCTGTGGGTCTCAACAAAAAACTCATCCAATCATCAAGTCAACTTCAGCTTCTGGGTTGTCGTTGATTATTCCAACTGGTATTGTAATGTTCACCAGAATATTAGTTGATATGAATAACTGCTACACTGAGAAAAATAAAAATAAAGGGATGTTTATCGTTATTTTTAACTTGAATAATACTTTACAGTTACAGAAACTAATTTTCTACATTACTCTTTGTCAGTCCAGTGATTTCTTGATTTGTCTTACTATTAACGGTGAGCAATTAACTTGTGTATACAAGCAGAAGGTTATGAGAAATTTAACTTATTAACGTTCAGGTCGTCAAACAGTAATATTTAGTCATTTCACTGACTTTCACAATTCAAAGAAAAACTTAAAAGATGCTACATAATTGTTAACCAGCAGCAACACAAATGCCATATTTTTTGGTGTATAAGACACACTTTGTTTCCAAGAAAAGGGATCTCAAACCCCCTGCATCTTATACACCAAGGGTAAAAATTTTATTCCTCCCTATGGTGAATAAGCAGTTATTTGGTTTCCCTAATATTTAAAAGTACCAAACCTTTTTTTTATTTCCCAAAGTGTGGAAACTGTAATAAAGGTATTAAAAATGTAATGTGAGTGGTTGCCTTCATGGCACCAAAGATGATATCGTTTGAGGACAAATGAGAGTGAACTTCAGAACTTGTTTTCAGTGATGCAAAAAAAAATATTTTGAAAGTTTTCATAATGAATGAACAATGTTTTGATGTAAATGTATGAAACAACCATATTTCATTTTTTATAGACACTACTTTTGAAGTATTCTAAAGAATAATAAAAGATTATGCTGATGATAAACAAATAAGTAAATGATAACTGTGAAAAATATTTTCTTCCCCTGAAGATAGTCTTCAAAATAGGGGCACGTCTTATACACCGAAAAATACGGTACATCATAAAATCAAAATTCATGAAAACAAGAAAAACTGAAGTTAATATATGCATGCTCATACTGTTGTCAAAGTAATTTTTTATATTTAACTTTAATCATTATTTTCATGTTTGGAATATTTTCACTTCACTTGGTATTTTAAGTCTCTCGAACAATATGCTACTTAATATCACTGCACCCAGTTTCCACATTTACGCATCTCTCAAACTGTATTCTTTTCTATTTTTCATTTATCTACTACTTTAATGTATTTATTACTTGCTTAGAATGATATTCTTTCTGGCAAGTTATCAGTTTTTAACCCTGTGTTATACAGAAAGAAACAAAATGAATTAGTTAGCATGACATGGAACAACAGTCTGGCAACTTCCTAAAGTTGTGACTATAAAATTTTTGTGCTCTTCAAATGATTTGAAATGCTGAAGTAAAGAGATGTTGGAGCTTCTCACCAGCAACTTGGAATGTATTTAAAAGCCTCCATTAAACATATTAGTATCATAATGAAGCACACCTTATTTTAGTTTCACCAAAATTGGTGAGAATAATTTGTTGTGTTTTTTCTTTTGCCCACGTGTGGCATGTGGCTATAAAAGAAATAACATACACATAATATATAGACATTCCTGGTGTGAATGATAGCATACTGAACAAAATCCAATCAAATGTATTCAGACATTTCTGTTAAAAATACCAGAACTCCAAGTACAAATCTTGTAATTATATCTGTAAGTTATTTGTAATAATTTTTGTTTTACTGTATATTTTATGTATTCTATGTTCAGAACTTTGAACATAGTTTTTTGGAATAAAATATTCATGAAGTATCCAAAAATTAACAAAAAAAAATATACTGAAAGTTCAATTCCATGCAAACATGAAATTTTAACTAACATTTTAAAGATATCTGTAGGTTTGAAAAATGTCAAATTTAGTAAATATCTGATATAAAATTTGATAGTAGACTTCTAAGTATCATTTTGTACATCTTTTGAGTTAAATGTTACCAATTATTGATTTATTTAGGAAAATTGTATCACATTTGTAATAGTACAGTCCACACATGTTACAGGTCTCGTACAAGAAGTAGCATAGTTGCTGGAAACTCTGTTGGGTAAAAGTAGTATTTGATACAATTTACTCTTGTTCTAAGAGAGAAAACTTAACTATGTAGATTGTAATTTTGAAGTTTTTAGGAAATTGATGAAAATCTTTATTATAGAAATGTTGCATACATACAAGTTTCAGTTAAATGATAAGAAGAATAATGATGCAATATGTTTATAGTTTGAGTTCTTTATCTCATTTATGCATTTATAAGAAATATCTGCCAGTTTTAGGTTTATTTTTAGATATACAAAACAGAAATAAAAAAAGATCCCCTTTCCCTGGGTGTGGATTCTTGTATGTGGTGAGAGGAACTCCCAGAAAGGTTATGATTTTTCAGTTTACCTCTCCTTGGATTTAAACATCCATTCACATGTTTGCCATGCGTGGTGACCCATGAAGGGGAGGAGAGGATCTTAGTGGTTAAGGGGGTCCAACCCTAACACACCACTTTGGCCTTGAATTCTTGTAGACGGGGCAGCATTGGGGTGGCTTCCCTAGGGCCAATTGGCTGGTCCACTTGGGCTAAGGTCAACCAAGTACCAGTGTAGGATGTTCTCAAGAGATGTTGTGGACATTATATCTGACATTAGTGTTTGGGTGTAGTGCTCACAAAACCCTGGCATTGCTGCAGTGTCCTTGTTTCAAATTGTAATGCATTCCCTCACAGGGCTTCATGATGGGTGGGGTCAGTGAGTACTGAAACATTTTTTTTTATTATGGATCTGCCAAATAAGAACTTAAATAAAATAGTGAAAAAAATAATCCATAGGAAAAGAACCATATCTTGAAGATTCCGAGCAGTAATCTTCAACACCTGTAACACATGTTCCTCATTTACTTATATTACATTCTCTTGCAGACAAACCTTTAAGGCAAATGTTTCTCTTTTTTTTATTCAGAAGAGACTAAAAGGACTTGCTGCCTCTCCAAAGCCAGTGAAAAAGCTTTGCTTTGATAACATATTGGTAGAAACATCCACCTCTAAACACAGTGAACTCCTCTTAGATTCAAAAGTGATTGGGGATATAGCTATTGAGGTTATGCCTCATGCTAATTTGATTTCATCACAAGGAGTTATTCTTGAGAGGGATTTGAAGAACATCCTCGATTTGGAGATTCTCGTTAGTTTCTCCACCTCATGATTTTCTGCAATGGGGCATATCTCCATTCGCAGAGATAGAACTATGATGCCGACCAGTGTCCTCATTTTAACATTTACATCACCATGTCCACCTGTCAACATCAAGGCAGGTTATCTTATTTGCAAAGATTGGCCCTAGGGGAGCCACCCCAATGCTGCCCTGTCTACAGGAATTCAAGGCCAAAGCGTTGTGTTAGGGTAAGACCCCCTTAACCACTAAAATCATCTCCTCCCTTCATGAATCACCACACATGGCAAACATGTGGATGGATGTTTAAATCCAAGAAGAGGTAAACTGAAAGATCATAACCTTAATTCCAAACCCTCTCAGATGTTTCCAGTGTCAGCAGTTTGGTCACTTGAAGACATCATATTGTTGTTCCTTGACATGTGCTTGTTGTGGTGCCTAGGACCACAGTGCTTATGAGTGTGAAATGGACTCTCATTCCTTTAATTGCAATGGCTCTCACCCATCCTACTTTCATTCTTACCCTAAGTGATTGGAAGAAAAGAGGTGCATAGTTGGAAAACAATTCAAAACATTACTTACCCTGAGGCTTGAAAATTGCTGTCCACCATTTCATCTCGGACATATGCTGCTGCACTTCCTTCCACTACTACAGTAGGAGTGCAGACTGATCTCTCTGTGCCTCCAAAAGAATCATTTTCACACCATATGAAGGGTCATTTGACCCCCATGGCTAAAAAAACATCAGCACCAATCTCAGCCACTAACATTCATTCCAGCAAACCCCAAGATTCACTTCCTTTTGTTCCAGGTAAGGACATTTCCTCAGGTACTTCTTCTCCTGCCTCAAGACTCAAAATGATCATTTGTTCGTGTCCTCAGTTGCTGGTATCCTCTTCCAACAATGAAGACCTACTGAACTGTTCCAGGGCAGGAACCACAGAGGTCAACAGACCTCTCTTGAATAAAGAAAAAAGACGTGGTTGAAAACATAAGGGCTCTCCACCCAATTTGTCTATACATAAATAAAAAATGGCCACCTTGATACAATGGAACTGTCGAGGTTTACATTCTAAACTGGATGACATCAAAGCACTGGTTGCTTTCTACCATCCTGTATGTTTTTTCTTACAGGAAACATTTCTGAAACCTGCTGATAAAATCACCTTTCGGCACATTTCTGTGTTCAGAAATGACAGACTGTGTGATGGATGAGTGTATGGAAGGATGGCACTGTTGGTTGATCAGCATGTGTCCATCTTGTCTTTTTTGCTCGACACAACCTTGGAGGCCGTAGCCATCAGTGCTTCCTTGGGTCGTACCATCACTGTTTGTTCTTTCTACCTGTTTTCGACCTTTTTTCAATGTGAATCCTTTTTAAGAAGTAAAGTACAACAAGTTCGATTTGAAATTAGAAAACTGCTGTGACATCAAGTAACTCAAAACCAGGTCTGGAAAGGCCAATTTCAGGTGACTAACACCGATGTTTGAACTTACCCCGTTAGTCATCCAGGCGAGTTGCAATAATTAAAATTATGCTACAGAAAGTCCTTTACAACTTCCATTACTGAAGGTTTTCTCTTACTCCTGTAAACTCGATATAAATATTGGATTTACTGCTATTTAAGTTTTTAATTCAAAAATTAAACTCTGTTTTGTTTTACCTTGATAACTTTTTATGAATTTTAATAATTTTACTTTAATATTAACTTTTTACCAAATATTTGGCATAGACAGCCTAGTTACTCTGCACCATAAAACACCAAACTAACAAACCAACAAAAAACGATAAATGTGTTAATATTTTATTTTCTGAAATATAAAACTGTTAAAACATTGGGAAGTTTGAAAGGCATGACTCTATTGGGGAGGGGTTACAAAAAGCCTGTGTGTCATTAAAATCGCACTTTCAAGGTTAGAAAACGGCCCATAGCTGTGGTTGTATGCGTACATGTGTCCATGACAGTGAAAGAGTTAAATACTATTTAGAACTTATGAACTCTGCAGGTTCTGAGTGTAATGGTTGTTTTAAAAATTGTACAACATTATGAAATGTGTAAACAGGGTTCCCGATCTAATATATGAAATTTTTTATGTAGCTGATGTACTTGCATCTTTTGAGGGATCTAGTACCAGTTCACAAGATGCTTCTTCCAGTAAAGACACAAGCACCCTAAATAACCAACTCAAACCTCCTGTCATCATCAGGAGAGGACCGCATGGGTTTGGCTTCACGGCAAGAGCAATCAGAGTTTATTTTGGAGATACGGATACTTACACTGTACAGCATCTTGTATCTGTAAGTTTGTGAAAAATATAATGGAAAATATATGCACCTAGTTTCTTTATTGATTATAAAAACGTTATTTTTCAAACAGTTCTTTGCAAATCCTTAATTCATGGAACTTACTTACTGATAGTGATCTGATCCCATGAATTATTAGTAGTTTACTTTCATTTTATAGCATTTTATTATTTCAGCATTTATTTCAGACTGTTTCTGAATGTTTATGTGCTTTTCCCAGTGGCTCAGTGATAAATTCTGAAAGCCTTTAACTCAAAAAGCTTGGTTTCAATACCAGTGCCAAGTGTGACACAGATAGCCTCTTGTGTAGCTTTATGCTCAACAACAAACTAAACATTTATGCATGACTGTAAAAAACAGTGTCTGTTTAGGAGTTATTACCTCTGCCACCAAAGGTGACACAGGTTGTGCTTTTACCCCTGTAAACAAGTTTTCTCTAAAATGGCTGAATGGATTTGAATGAAAATTAATATGCATTTGGGCTGTGGCTCAGTTAGAAGTGTTTAGTTTTTGGAAGGTCAAGGTCTTGGCAGGGTCATTAAAATAAAAACGTCCTTATTTGTTATAATATGCACAGATTTTGAAGACAATTTTTGCTTTATAACTTAGTCAAAAATTATTATACTTTGATATAACTTGGTGAGCATAAGATGAACATTATTCGTCATTGTCCTGCTGAAAATGGTCCCTGACCTTTCATATCGTTGAACCTGTGTTTTCCTACTTTGTTAGGGTTGTATATAACCAACACTGCATGACAGAGGTATGTACTTTATCAAAAGCCCCTCTAGTTTGTATCTATAGAAAATACATTACTTGAAACTGTTATTTTGCACAAATAATATTTTTGTCCATTGAAACTTTAAATTCTTTTCGTTGGTAACCTTAATTCATCTCAGTATATTAAAACAGAAGTTTAGTTAAAATCATGCTATATTTGTTTGTTTCCTTTTCATGCAGAACTATAATAAAATATTCTTCATGTTTAATTTGCTGATTGTAGCAAGCATATGATCACCAAGGTTCACATAATTGCTACAGTATTAACATGTGATTTTCTTCACTCAGTTAACCAGTGTGGTGACATCTTTTGGTCAGCATCAGGTTTACTTAACCTTAGCATGTTTTGTTTGATAAAAGACAAGCTCTAGCATCCTGTGCTTACAAATTATGTCCAAGAAATTTAGGAAATATATCTCAAATTTTGAGAGGTACGTTCTACTATTAAAGAAAGCATCCGGAGTTCCTGTTACATTCTTTCATGTATTGTTTGCTTGAAAAATTAGTAGAGATAACATGATATGTTAACTGCATTGATTACACAGATTTAAACTTTATAACAATAACAAACAAAACAAATCAAATAAACACAACATAGCCATAGAAAACACTCAAATACTAAATAAAGAAACAAACATAAACAAATGCAAAATTAAAGAATCCTTACTTATACAACAACTCAAGCCCAAAATAAACCAATACAAAGGAATACCTTTATACCTATATTAATAAATATAATCAAACATCTAAGCACGCCCTCTACATTCTTACACGCGATTACTAAACCCTTTTCAAACATGTGGTCAGCTATCGGCCAGTTACTTCTTTCTTTCTTTGTGAACCTGACGATGACCGAAGAAGGTTGAAACATTGTTTGCTCCTCTATATAAAAAATTTTCTCATCTCAAGCCAGCAGTTTTTACATATATATGTAACTTTTTCAACATTTTGTGGTGTATGTATGTGTATTTATATATACATATGTTGTATGATATTATTACCTTCTACTGAGGAGTGATTGTAAATATATATGGTTTCCATATAGTTCAATGACATTACATGATATATTTATTATATATAATATTTTATTGTAGTGGATATGATTTTTTTAAAGTTTTTATTGCAGTTTATGAAAATGATTAATCTTAATTTATTCTGAATAGAATAAGAACTTTCCCTTTCCTTACTTTCCCAGTAATTGCTCAAGATAAATATATATTAAGTTTATAAAACATCTTTTTGTCTAGGCTGTTGACAACAACAGTCCTGCATTTGAAGCAGGACTTCAACCAGGAGACTTGATAACACATCTTAATGGTGAACCTGTGAAAGGACTACTTCATCCTCAGGTCCTCCATCTCATCTTGGCTAGTGGAGATTGTCTTAACATTCGAACTACACCCTTAGAAAACACCACCATCCAAAGCGGAGGAAGGAAACGACACCCTTCCTTCATTAAAATGATAAGACCAACTGCTCGAAGACGTATTGGGCAGGTAAGGAAGGACAGTCTGTCTGAAAGGAAAAGGAAAACTTCACTTCTTCGACGGTTGAACATTAAAAAAGCAGGTACTGACTTTCATCAATTGGCACTTATCTCTCCTACATTGACTAGTCAGAGTTGGAGTTTTCAGCCTATACGCCAAGGTACTGTAGCTGAAAATGCTCTGATATCTCCAACATGTAAAGTAACTAGGACCCCTCTAAGTAATCGGCTTTGTTCAGCTTTTGACAGAAGCTATTCACTTGGGATTAATTCTCCAGAAAGTAGTTATCTTAGCTCAAGTGCACCAAATTCTCCAGGTTTTTCTTCTCATTCCTCTCACTGCCCTAGGCCTAGCTCTCTACATGGCTTAAAACACAAGTTGACTCAGACATTCTGTTCACCCCGTCGAAAATCTGTGGGTCACATTCCTCTGTCTCCTCTTGCCTTAACTCGTTCTTCATCCTCACTTCCTTCAACTTCACCAGATCGTTCACCATCTCCATTGGCTTTTCTTTTGACTCATCAACCTGGCAGTTCACAGACAACTCAGAGCTTTCCAGTACAGAAAGGATTCTCTTTGACCACCCTGAACCACATTACTTTTCGCAGGAAGCCTGTTATGAAACCTAAAAATGCAGAGTCAGGACCTCTATTATCGTGGCAGCCTGTCTCTCCTGACGACTCGCATCCAAAACCTGCTGAAGGAAGGGCAAGCCGAAAGTCTGTTTCTGAACAGACTTCTTCAGCAGTTCTTTCATTTCCACTTCATGCTAATTCTCGAGATGTTTCTTCTCCTTTTCCCGTTACTTCTCACATGAGTAAACTTGCAATAGCAAACTCCACACCAAAACATATTTCTAAAGTTTTCACAACTGAGCCTTTTGTGACAAGAGATGAGAATATTTGTATACCCTTCAGGCGTACATCCCATGACTCAGTTACAGATAGAGTCTGTAACCAAGTAAGAAGGCCTTTCAACTCGGACAGTTTCTCCCAGTGTGTAGCAGCTATCCGAGTTGAAAATAATTCATCATGTAGTTTAGAGAAAAACAAATGTAATAAAGCTAATGTCTCAGATGTGTATCAGATGAATTCAGCAGCTGTGAAAAATGATAATGGTGAAAACTTGCCTAGTGGGTTACACTTTAAAGTTGAAATAAACAGAGACAGAGCACATTCCAGTTTGTAAAACAAAACAAAAAACTGTTCTAACTGAGCAGACAGTTGAATAAGATCATCCCTTCAAAAGAATCTACTCACAATGTGCCGTTCAGAACCTCAAGATCTGATATCAAGCAATATAAAGTTTGGATCAGGAGCTTGTAATCCTGACTCTTTAATGTGGAAGAAAAGTCATTGTACTTTTAACAAAAATAATGATTGAACTGGTTATCATGAAGAAAAGGAAATGTATTTAATGTAGAATGTTGATCTATTTTGTTTTTGTCGGTTTTTTTAAAAGAATCGGAAATGTCATAATTTATGATATTAATGTTTCCAGAAGTCCATTTCTGTGATATGTATTGTTCAAAGTTGTTTCAACAGTTCAGTTACATTTTTTTTAAATTATACAACTGAAACTGAAGCCTGTTAGCACAAACAACATCACTCAGATTTATGGAAGCTGTTGGTTTAATTTTTCGAACTTGCTTACAGTGTGAAATCAAATAACCTGAACCCTTACAGATCAGAATGTAACACTTGATACTTACTTCGCATGAAATTCTTACAAAAAAAAAAAGGTTGTGACTGTTTTCATTCGAACAAATTTTATACTGTGTAAATTTCATTGTTTAGTTTTCAGGTTTTACGTCAAATACTGTATTGTAATTTCATGTAAATACACTTACCTAGAGTTTTGCACAATAGATTTTATGGAAAGAAGTCATAGTGCATCTAATATTCTCGTATCTACGGATATATAGTTGGAGCTATTTTGTGTGATAATCTGGTCTTTTTGTTTCTTTCAAGAAAATATATTTTGGTCAAATAGGAAATTAGCAAAAAAAGAATAGGGTGTAAAAAATATACTATTCTTCTGTAAAGATAAAAATGCAGTGTATTTAGTATTTGTTTTTTAAGACTTGTAAATCATATAACTTGTAAACGTAATAATTTTAAATACATCATTATTTCTAAAACAAAATAATGTTTTAGTAATTAAAAAGAAAACCAGAAAAATTCGCAATGTATTTTCAAAGCGTTCTGTACACGTGTATAGGGGAATTTTCATATGATTAGGCTTAAGTTTACTGTTTCAGTAACTAGTATAAGCCATCTGGTGATGATAATGCTCGGTAATTATTGGACTGGAATCAAATACCAAAGGAAATGTATTTTGTTATACCCTAGCTTGTATATGCTTGATAAGCTAGAACACTAAACAATTCAGATTTACAATTGCTATTTCACCAGCCTTCATCAACGAGTTGTTGTTCAACTCTCACATCAGACTCCTGCTATCAGCTACTTATTCTTTCTTTGTTTTGCACTTTCTATAATCTAGTTTTTGAGATGTGAGAAGATACAGAAATCTTTGGTTATCTTTATTAAAACCTTCATGATGAGCAAGCCACTGATTTCAAAGTGTTTGTCATTGTCTGTAAAGATGGCGTTTTTAAGTTTAATATCAGTTAAAGCGAGTTGTAACATATAGCGTTTTAAATTCGTTCTTTTTTAGGCTTAACAGTTGTTTTTAAGAGAAAAAGTAGAAAATGAAGTTTGATGTTCACTAACTTCATAACATTTATTCACTAAGCCACTTGTAATCGTTTAGTATTTTTAATAATTTGAAAAAAACTCTGTTCTTCATTTCTGTCGAAAAAGCAAAAGACGAATTTCGCAATGTTCACTCGATAAAGTTTTTCACCTTCCAAGGATAAGCATAACGTTACAGAAGTAATGTTGCGTATAGGAGTTGAAAGTAAAGTTTTAGTAACAAGAAAGATACATATCTATATACATACGTATAACTTTTTATTCGACATAAACGTAATGATTTTCTTTAAGTTACCTGCATTTACTTTCCAAGCGATGTACATTTTCGATATTAACGATCCATATTTAAGTAATTTTTCAAAAATTTCATAAGCCTAATTTTTTCAGAAACTGGGAATTAACGTTAACTGGATAGATCGCATATAGCGTGTTTTGTAGCTTTTCTCTGAAATAAACGTACTTGCTTTTGCGTGTGATGTTTATAGGCCTAATTGGTTTTACATTAGGAGAGTTATCTGGAAAGATATGATCTTTGAAAAGTGATTAAGAATTTCTTTTGTCGTACGTGATACCCCAGAGTACATTTCAAAACATTATGAAATTTGTTTTATAACAGTTTTGGAATTTTTCAGTAGCTCCATACCAGTTTTATGAAACGTAACGGTAAACTCCTTGTCGCTATACTTACGTTCATTGAATGTTACTGTGTGAAAATGGATTGTTTAAAAGTTGTTGAACATAGTATTGTTGTTTTTTTTTGTGTGTGTGAACAATCACATTTCGGAATTGTAAATGTGCATGGTGTGATATATTATTGCGTGAATTTAGACGTACGTGTAACAAATAAATACTCTTTTGTCATATCAGATTGTTTTATTACGCAGTGTGTTTCGGCGAGACAAATAACGATTACCACAAAATATTTATTCAAAAATTAGGGTGCAAATATTGATTTTAAGACCCGTAATTCGTCTTTCCTTCTCGAAAGACCAGGTGGATAAAACACTCGACTCGTAATCCGAGAGTCGCGGGTTCGAACATGTCCTTTCAGCTGTGGAGGCAGGGGCGTAGATCATGGGGCGGATGGGGGTATACAATCCCTCTTCATTTTAGGTGAGGGTGTGGTGCATATAATCATCCTCCCTGCAGTTTGGTATGTTGAATTGTTCTATTGCATCACAGGCCTACAAATTGTGTGTTTGTTCTTGTGTTCTTACCTACTTACTATACTTATGGTTGGTTGTCTTGATTTATACTTTCTCTGTTCTCTACTTGTGATTGGTTATCTTGGTTTATTACTTTTTTTCCTGTACTTGTGCTTGGTTGTCTTGGTTTATTACTTTTCTTTCCTGTACTTGTGGTTGGTTGTTTTGATTTATACCTTCCATCCTTGTACTTGTGCTTGGTTGTCTTGATTTATTGCTTTTCTTTCCTCTACTTGTGCTTAATTGTCTTGACTTTTTACTTTTCTTTTTTTGTACTTGTGCTTGGTTGTCTTGGTTTATTAGTTTTCTTTCCTGTACTTGTGGTTGGATGTCTTGTTTATACCTTCTCTTTCCTGTACTTGTGGTCGGTTGTCTTGGATTGGTACTTTTCTTTCCTGTACTTGTTGTTGGTTGTCTTGAATTATTACTTTTCTTTCCTGAACTTGTGGTTGGTTGTCTCGGTTTATACTTTCTCATTCCTGTACTTTTAGTTGTTTGTCTTGATTTATATTTTCTCAGTTCTGTTCATGTGGTTGGTTGTCTTGATTTGTGTTTTCTCTTTCCTGTAATTGTGTTTGGTTGTCTTGAATTATACCTTCTTTTTCCTCTATTTGTGGTTGGTTATTTTGATTTATACCTTCGCTTTCCTGTATTTGTCGTTGGTGTTCTTGATTTTACCTTCTCTTTCATGTACTTGTGGTTGGTTGTCTTGGTTTAGTACTTTTCATTCCTGTGCTTGTGGTTGGTTGTCTTGATTTATTCCTTCTCTTTTCTGTACTTGTGGTTGGTTGTCTTGATTTAAACCTTCTCTTTCCTGTACTTCTGGTTGGTGGTCTTGATTTATTACTTTTTTCCTATAATGGTGCTTGGTTTTCTTGGTTTATACCTTCTCTTTCCTGCACTTGTGGTTGGTTGTTTTCATTTATACCTTCTATGTTCTGTATTTGTGGTTGGTTGTCTTGATTTATACCTTCTCTTTCCTGTAGTTGTAGTTGTTGTCTTGGTTTCTACCTTCTCCTTCCTATACTTGTGGTTGGTTGTCTTGGTTTATTACTTTTCTTTCCTGTACTTGTTGTTGGTAGTCTTGATTTATTACTTTTTTTCCTGTACTTGTGGTTTGTTGTCTTGGTTTATTACTTTTCTTTCCTGTACTTGTGGTTTGTTGTCTTGGTTTATTACTTTTCTTTCCTGTACTTGTGGTTTGTTGTCTTGGTTTATTACTTTTTTTCCTGTACTTGTGGTTTGTTGTCTTGGTTTATTACTTTTCTTTCCTGTACTTGTGGTTTGTTGTCTTGGTTTATTACTTTTGTTTCCTGTACTTGTTGTTGGTGGTCTTGATTTATTTCTTCTCTTTTCTGTACTTGTGGTTGGTTATCTTGATTTATAACTTTTCTTTCCTATACTTGTGGTTGGTTGTCGTGATTTATAACTTTTCTTTCCTATACTTGTGGTTGGTTGTCGTGATTTACACTTTCTCTGTTCTGTACTTGTTGTTGGTTGTCTTGGTTTTTTACTTTTCTTTCCTGTACTTGTGGTTGGTTGTCTTGGTTTATACTTTCTTTTTCCTGTAATTGTAGTTGGTGGTCTTGATTTATTACTTTTTTTTTCCCGTACTTGTGCTTGGTTGTCTTGATTTATTACTTTTCTTTCCTGTACTTGTGCTTGGGGTTCTTGGTTTATACGTTCTCTTTCCTGTACTTGTGGTTGGTTGTCTTGATTTATTGCTTTTCTTTCCTGTACTTGTGCTCGATTGTCTTGATTTATTGCTTTTCTTTCCTGTACTTGTGCTCGATTGTCTTGATTTATTACTTTCTTTCCTGTAATTGTGGTCGGTTGTCTTGGTTTCTACCTTCTCCTTCCTATACTTGTGGTTGGTTGTCTTGGTTTATTACTTTTCTTTCCTGTACTTGTGGTTGGTTGTCTTAATTTATTACTTTTCTTTCCTGAACTTGTGGTTGGTTGTCTTGGTGTATACGTTCTCTTTCCTGTACTTGTAGTTGGTTGTCTTGGTGTATACGTTCTCTTTCCTGTACTTGTAGTTGGTTGTCTTGGTTTATTATGTTTCTTTCCTGTACTTGTGGTTGGTTGTCTTGATTTATTACTTTTCTTTCCTGTAGTTGTGCTTGGTTTATTACTTTTCTTTCCTGTACTTGTGGTTGGTTGTCTTGGTTTATTCTTTCTCTTTCGTTTGTTTCAAGTTTTTTATCCTCTTTTTATTCTGAAATGAACAAATACTAATAGTTTGCAAGAATTGTAAGTTGTTGTACATGTCACAGTAATATTCCTTCCAAATAACAATATTTACGTGATGAAAATATCCATTTTGAAAATAAAGTTAGTTAATAAACAAATATTCTTAGCCTAAAATCTGAAGTCTTATACTATAAATTTAAAGCGCAAAACTATCTCACTGGATTATATACTTGTTAACTGTACCTGTTCTTTATAATTTGCCAAAGTCAAAAACTTTTCCTTAATAACTTGATACAGAGGCACACTGTTAATGACAGGATAAAGTGTTATATTGTCCAAAATTCCAGCACGACAAAGATAATTGTGTGATTTATGAACTTCAAGAGCGTAATGTGGTTTGTACAGTTTTTGTTTTATTATTTAAGTGAAGAAACATTCTGTGGTTATATTATATCAAATATATTTAGGGTGTTTGATTTACGTTTTGTTGATGGTACTTTTAAGATTTGAGCACGACATGCTTGAACACTTGGATATACAATATTTATTATTACACTGGGTTGTAGGTATAGTATTAAATCATCATCATGTTTCTCACATATGTCCGGGGAAGACAAGAGTACTTAATCTGAAGAAATAGACAAAGTTTAAAGGTCATTATCCAGACCACCACGTCCTGGTAAAGACAAGGCAATGATTACACATATTATTTACTGATGAAAAAGGTTTCTAACTTCTAATATTTACAATGATCATCAGGATTAATCTATTTTCTGGTCTTTCAAGTTTTCAAAAAACCTATAAATCTAAATATATAATCCCATGTGACAATTCTCAATCTGATATTGAAGTTTTATGAATATATGATGTGGTAAGGGAAACAAGAGTCTTGTTTAAAGTTTATGATTTTTACTTAAGTATATTACTGTTTGTGTTGTTTTTTTTAACAGCAAAACCACATCGGGCTTTCTGCTGAGCCCACCTTGCATTGCTGTTAACACGTCTGTATGAAAACGTTTTACACAATACAACACACGTAAACATAAAATTTGTGTCTTATAAGTTTGTGAATTAACCAACACATATTATAAATAGCTGGTTAAAACGATGCAAGTTTTATAAAAAGTGAGTAATGTTTGAAAGTGTAAAGTATGTGATATATCTGAATACTTTGTTTATTATAAATTAAAATTAAAATCATTACATATCGAATTTTCGAACAGAGGAAACTTAATCAATAACTGTAATTGTAAAGAGTATAAATGTAATGAAGTTATTTGTAAAATACAATGTAACCCTCTTTTACCAACGTGATCCCAAGATCGAGTCCTCTGACGTTGATGATGTCATCATGAGATGCCACTTAGCAACATCGTCATTTCTTGAAGAAATATCTGTTTCCATAGTAATATTTTAACTACTAGCTGCATTGTTTCTATGCATCTTTGGATTTTTTAACAAAGATACGTATGTATTTATTACCATAAACACATTGTGTTCAATAAAGTATTAACCCTTTTTATATTTCTTCTGATGTCAGGGACAGCTCTAGCTGTAAAATGTTTCATAAGATTACACTTTATTTTGAAACCCAAGCATTAACTTAAAAATGCACATACATATAATAGGTTTACAGTCATGTTTGGCATGATATGAAGCGTCAGTGAGAAATACATCAACCCTGAAATTACCGAGAAAGAAGGTGAGAAACTGATAAGAAGAATATACATATATTTGCCTCATACTTAAAAAATTATGATATCGAAATAATGTTGTATGTAGACGTGGAGTTTCAATAGATCCTGTTAAAATAGTAGTGGAAAAACACCGGTCTCAATCTGTGATATTAAGAAAGAAGACAGGGCTTTCTTAGTTTTGCATCATATTACCAAAACATAGTGATCGTCTTATCCAAAAGGCCCAGCATGGCCAGGTGAGTTAAGGCGTTAGACTCGTAATCTGAGGGTCGCAGGTTCGAATCTCCGTCGCATCAAACATGCTCGCCATTTCTGCCGTGGCGGCGTTATAATGTGTCGGTTGATCCCACTATTCGTTTGTAAGAAAGTAGTTCAAGAGTAGGAGGTGGGTGATGATGACTAGTTGCCTTCCCTCTACTCTTACACTGCTAAATTAGAGACAGATAGCGCAGATAGCCCTCGAGTAGTTTTGCGCGAAATTCAAAACAAAGAAACAACCTTATCCAAAATTGCAGTACTGTTCTATGCTAAAGTTGAGATGCTTTCTAACTACTCACTGTGGAGATAATTACAACGAGATGACTTCACTTGTTGAACTTCTAACTGTTGTATATGTACTTAGACAACATAACTCGACCCTTCCAGCTACAACCTATCGTATATACTTTCAACAACACTACACGACTCTTCCAACTATTTATTGTTATATATACTTACGACAACATGATTTGATACACGAAAACACCCACAATAAACATTTCTTTCATAAATATAACAATCTCAACCAATATTCGTGACCCATTAAACAAACTCACCAGACAACCAACATAACACAAAAACCAGGCACAACACTGAGAGAGATATCAGTTTATTCTTCATTCTCACAAACAAAATATGTAAAAATATGTACTGTAGTTGCTGAGATGTCCCTCCCCCAACATAGGAAAGAAAGTGGACCAGCCAGGATATCTACAGTTAAAATGTCATTTTACACCCAACGTAGTGACCCGCACTTTCAAGATGGGAAAATAGTGTACCTAGTTTATGTGTTATTTCACTAGTGTGTTCCTCCAAGAAGAGAAGTCACACTCCAACGACATCTTGTGGACACTTCCGAGGATTGCTCGTCTTGGTTCCTCCACCAAGTCAATGTGAGATTCTCAATGAGATTCCCGTTATTATGTGTTTTTAGGTAAGATATCGTATCAAAGTTGATGTTTCCTTACACTGAAAATATATTTCCGATAGATATTTTACTCTCCTCACACTTCTGGTACTTCTTTTCTGTCAACTTTGAAGATTATGTTCTACAGTAAATAGGAAGCCAGCTTCCAGCTTTGATAGTAGAGTATGTTTCAATGAAGCGTTGTGCTTGTTTATTTACATGCTACAACGCAGATGAACCAAGTTGAAACGTGCGGTAGATGAGAGTTTCAAGGCTAGTGGAACCAAAGATATTTTCGCATATTGAAGGCTTCACTGAACAATAATAGCTGTTATGTGAAAACAAAAAGATATTCTATCGAAAATAGTACGAAACTAAATATTTTAGACTATGTACAATAATCTGGTATAATTTTCTGTGTGTGTATAATTTTAAATATTTTTCAAAACGATGCCAAACGAAACATTTTGCTATTATATTATCCTTCCAAAATAAAGTTTGCATCAGCCAATCACACATTTCCAATACTCTGAATTCATCCAATTAATGTGGCAGACAAACAGAAACCTCTTTTCTCCTTTGTCTCTTATAGTTTCCATTAACACTTGAACCAGTAATTTCAAGTTATCTCAGATAATGATGCTGCAGTATTTTTGGTAGAATTCTGTAAATCAAAACAAACCATTAACTGTGAATACAACTATGTAAACAAAACTCAACATTTAACATGACAAATAATAATGTAATAATATCTAAAATCAATATATAAATAAAATCAGGACTAGTAACTTTATATCAAGTACAAAATATCTGAATAAAAATATTAATAAATAATTTGTTGAAAAATATATTGTGAAATAAACATTGTTGTAAGTATAACATCAAATACAATTAAATGATATTATGTGTGTGTTATTTCTGTAGTAAAGCCATATCTGGCTATATGTTGTGTTCACTGAGAATAATTTAAACCCTGATTTTAACGTTGTAACCCTGTACAATAACTGATGTACCATATGGGGAATGAATTATATTAAAATATATAGCAGATGGTACTTGTTATACGATGGTAACTAAATGCTAGGATTAAATGTGTTCAAATTATCTGTATGTTACTGGAAACTAAAGTTGGTAAACATCTCAAATAGAATATCAAACACAATCTTTCAAACAATCCGTTTTAAAGTTCTCTTTATCTCTTTGTGTGTAGTGTTTCAACAAATGACTTTAATGTCCTTAAACATAAAATTAATTTTTCATTAGACAAAATTCAATGTGAATTTGAATGACTGGTATATTTTGCTGTCATTAATCAAACTTTCTGAGCCTATATTCCTTATACCTCCTTACACCAACAACTACAAGAAGTAATGATTGAGTATTTCAGTCATGTTAAGAACCATTCAACAATAACATGCCGTTACGTCAAATGTTGGTATGTGAATTACAGTGTTATTAATTCATAACAAGTTAGTGTAGAATATCCTGTTTGTTGTCAACATTATTCATACCTGTTATACTTTATTTAAATAGTTAATATTGAACTTTGCCTTCTTCCGTACCTTTTCACGGATGGACAGACACCGCGGTTGACAGTATGTAAAACAAGTAGTAAATAATGTTCTCTGTCCAATCTGGATTGGATTTCCTTTTTTCTTTGTGACTTAACACTGAATGGATACCACAAAATTATAAATTACAAAGTATTTCTGAGTAAAACCGTTCGTACAGACTTAGAATTATCTCTTGCTTAAAGTTTAATATTTAATATAAAGGTGTGCACTCAACATCTGAAAGTTAATCACAAGTCGTGGTTGTTGTTCAGATTAATTTCTGTAATATCAGGAAAAGGTAAGATAAAAAGATTGTACTAAGTAAACCACTTAGAAAATTGTACGAAAAAACAAGACATGAGTAATTATTATGTGTAGAAATGATAATTAGTTAACAAATACAATCATAGGATTTGGGATTAGGAGTCAAAAATCAATAGGTAGATTGTCTACTGGAGAAACTCGTCAGAGTTTACATATAAACAAACATGAAAGTCTGGACTGGTTTTAGTTCTTAACATACACTGAATGAATGTTTCAAAATTATAAAGTTTAAAGTATTTCTGAATAAAGCTGTTAGTATACATTTAGAATTATGTTTTACTTACAGTTTAAAATATGATATGTGGGTGTGCACTCAACATGTGAAAGGTGTTCACAAATTGTGGTAGAATAAAAAAAACATGTAAGTTAAAAAGATGGGTTAAAAAACAGAACAATATGGTGATAGGTAATTACTTTTTATAACTCACAAATTATGTTTTAGTTCCAGATTAGTTTTAACCTCATATCATACACATGGGATTTCTTCTGACTAAAGACATACGAATTTATCTTTGTTCATGGCTTGCCCATATTTTCACTCAAGAAAACAACATGGCCTGATGTACTGACAAAGCGGAACGCCATCTAGTAGTAAGAACAAATGAAATATGGGATTGTTCATGAAAACACACAGAAATGTTCAGTGACTCATGGTTTTCGTTTATACGCCAACATAGTGAAGAAACAGGACACGAACTATAAAATATAAATATTCTTTGTAAGGATGACACTGATCTGGAATTAGTACTTAAAGAAACCATCCACATCAAACAACTTTAACCAACACCAAATATCATTTAACCTTCATTGAAATTGTAACATTTAAAATATGAACAGCATTTTTTTATTGCCAGTAATTTACTTTCTATGTATTTTAGTTTTGATTAAATGTTTGTTACTTCAGTAATGTATTTTAGTTATTTTAGTTATTAGTATTTAGTTATTATTAGTTATTTAAAAGTAACTACGATACGAACAACAAACGTTTGTTTTCCATAGAAATGAATAATAAGTACTCTTCGTATAACAAGAGCCCGACTAGGACTAAACCTGAAGATTTGATTATATCTTTTTTATTGATATAATTTATAGATACAGTTTTAAGAAATGGAGTTTAAAAAATTATTTTTTCAATAATCGGTACCACATTTAATAGATAAAAAATACAGTGTATATTAGAACAATCCGAAAAACCTTCCCATGAAGTACTTGCCGTAAAAATAATCTCTTTTTTTTTTATAGAAAATGTTCAATTTTTCTAAATTTTTCAATACGACGTTATCGACAACAGACTAATATTTGTTAACATTAATTACTAGACTTCTCACTGGTTGTGGAGTAAAGTGTAAGATTAGAGGGAAAGAAGCTAGTCATCACCACCCACCGCCAACTCTTGGGCTACTCTTTTACAAACGAATAATGGGATTGACCGTCACTTCATAATACCCCCACGGCTGAAACGGCGAGCATGTTTGTTGCGACCGGGAGTCGAACCCGCGACCCTCAGATTACCATTCGAACGCCTTAACCCACCTGTCCAAAACTGATAAGTGAAGGGTAACTGTGGGAAAATTCAGATGTTAAAAGTTATAAAATGTAAAATTACTCTTTTAAACTTTGTTAAGAAATTGGTGATTGGTTGGTTTTACATTTTATGACGCAAAGCAACAAGGCTATCGGCTTAGACAGTAAACGTCCATTTCCTTAAGTATATATAATTTTTGAGCGGAACATTATACTTGCTTGACTCAAGTGAAGTAAGACGTTGGTGGATGAAGTTATTATACTGTTTATGTTATATTTATTACAATGAAAACAAAAACAGACATTCAAAATATATATAGAAGTCCACAAAATCTTAATCAAATTTATTTGAAGAAAATATCCAATTTCAACTGTTTTGTTTCCTAATGGACTTTCTCATGCGGTTTAAAAAGAACACCAATTCTACGACCTTTTCATGAAGTTCATTTTCCACTTCATTTCTGCATACAATTTGACAGTGTTAATATAACTTAACACTGGCGATGAAGTTGGAATTTCTATTTCCTCACTATCTTTTCCATTTTGTTCATCTTCTGAATCTCTCACACTGTTACCATCTTGAGATTCTATTGTAGATTTTAAATCAATTCATGAGCTACTATCAGTTTCTGTTAAAACATTCTTGTCAACGTTCAGAAAACTTTCAGCATTCACAGAATCATCTGTATCAATCACAGTTTGGATTTAATTAGAATCATTATAACAAACAACTTAAAAAAAAATGAGGGTATAAAGTAAATATTCCCTATATTTTAAAATTAGGGAAGATAAGAATTTATTTGTTCGTGAGAATTATGTAAAGAGTAGAATTTTCCCCTTAAAAGATAAATATATTTCTACAAATCATGAATCTAATTTAACTGCAAAATTAATGATTTTCATATTTACCTATTACTATAGTTTTCCGTCAGCAAATGGCCCGGCATGGTCAGGTGGTTAAGGCACTCGACTCGTAATCCGAAGGTCGAGGATTCGAATCCCCGTCACATCAAACATGCTCGCCCTTTCACCCGTGGAGGTGTTATAATATGACGGTCAATCCCAATATTCGTTGATAAAAGAGTAGCTCATGAGTTTGCGGTGGGTGGTGATGACTAGTTGCCTTCCCTCTAATCTTACATTGCTAAATTAGACGCGGATAGCGCAGGTATCCCTTGTGTAGATTTGCGTGAAATTCAAAAACAAATCATCGCAGATGGAGGAAGAGGTCAAAGAGTACCTGACCCTCCAGGTTACATGTGATTACCCAAATCCCGATAGAGAGCGACCAAAAGTACAGTCAATCGTTCTTTCGAATAGCGACCTCTGGAATAATGACGGCACAAAAAATAACAGAATATATTTAACCAATACTTACTGTAACAAAATGTCCGAGAATTATTAATTAAATAAGAAATTAGTATTTAATCAAAACATTTTTTCTGTCTTACTCAGGTTCTAATTCTACTTGTTGATAGATGAGGTAGGCGGAATATAGTTTTCCGTCCGCGTTACGCAGGTTCCGCCATATAGAGGGCGTTTTATAAGAGAAATCTTAAGATAATGCTGTGAAATTTTGACATTTCCGGCTTGTACACGCTTCCACCATACGCAGTTTCCGGCTTAGACAGGTTTTACTGTATTATGTAATTGTGTTATATGAAATATAAAAATAGAGAGAACCACAAAATGTTTTATGATTAAAGTACACAAGTAGACGCTACAAAGAAACAAACATTTAAGGTTGAAAGAATACATAATTTATTGGCAGTGATAAAAACAAATTGTAAGATTGTGTGATATTCTGAAGTGTGTTAAAGTAATAATTTAAAGTGTTTAGTTATTTTGTGTTGCTTTTAAATGTAGGTTTAGTTACATGTAACATCCATTGTATGTGTTAATTTTTGTATTTATTTCGTTGATGAGTTTAACTTCCATATATTTATCTCTTTAAGATATTTAAGAAAATTTAAGTGGGTTTTGTTTTTCTATTTTTGATGTTCCGTTTTTGTATAGGAAGTGTTCTGTTGGGGTGGTTTAGTGTTAGCCATACGTATATAATGAACTAACGTGTTTTGTGATGTGAGTGTAAAAAGGTCTTCCGGTTTCTCCTATAAGTTTCTATGTAAGATCTATTGTCAAAAGTTAAAGTAAACTCTTTTATTTCTCAGTCACTTCACACTGACAAAGGATTGTTTTTTTTTTTATATATAGTCCAGTGAAAATTTAATTTTTTCAAACATTTCGACTATTTTACGTCCTTTCTAAGGTTTATTTCCTCATCTCTCCACACAATTTCTACTTTTTTCCCATATATCCTAATTTTGAAAGATGTAGACATATGTGTATGAGAGCTAAGCCTCGGGTAGCAGTGTTTATTTGTTTGTAGCATAAAGCTATACATAATCTGTGTTCTTCCTACCACATGTATCGAAACCAGGTTACTACGAACTTACAGTGTTGTGTCACATTTTCTGTTATTGTTTATTAAGATTTTATCAGTATAACTGAGATTACTTCAAAAATAAAATAGTAAGGTTAAAACTATGCCACCACTAATTTGTTATTACAGCTCAGAAGGTAACGATTACACGAGCACACGCCCACTGTAAATAATAATTTACATCTGTCTTGTAAACTGATAGATAACAAAACACTTGGAAATTTAATCATTAGAAGCCTCGAAACCTGCAGGTGATAAAGTATTATAATTATTTTATAGATTTTTAGTACACACACATAAAGCAATCTATTCAAACGTTTCAATTCTGTACGTCTTGGGCCGAGCCTGGCCAAGTGGTTAAGGTATTCAACTCACAATCTGAGAGTCGTGGGTTCGAATTTCCAGCAAACCAAACGTGGCCACTCTTTCAGCCTTTGAGGTGTCATTATGTGACCTTCAATATCACTATTCGTTAGTAAAGGAGTAGCCCAAAATTTGGCGATGGTTGGTGATGACTAGTTTAGATTTTACACTGAGTTAGTTTGTCGGTAAATAATTTGACTTAAGTTTAAGTAATGATAACTTCCCACTGTTGTTCTTTTAGTCAGTTCAGGAGGCTTAAGAATTATAGCCAGAAAGTTGTGGTTATACATACCTTGACATACCAGAGAAATGATTAATAAATATTCTGTCAAACGTTCCTCTACGGAGTTACAACGTTAAAATCAGAGGTTCGATTCCCCTCGGTGGATATAGTAAATAGCTCTATGTGGCTTTGATCTAAGAAAACACACACATACGCAGAGTCGGGAAGTTTTTTTCGCAAGTTGTCACCCCAATGCGCTATTTTATTTTACTTCCTGATGCGTCAGGTGAATAAAACTTGTCTTATACTTACGAACTGCCTCCCCCGCTGGTACAGCGGCAAGTCTAGGATTTACAACGTTAACATTAGAGGTTCGATTCCCCTCAGCGGGCTCAGCATATAGCCCGATGTGGCTTTGCTATAAGAAAACACACACACAAACTTACGAACCGTGTAAGATACAGAAATAATGGTAACTGGACGGACCGTAAGGTTTAATATCCAGCACTGTCAAGGACTTGGAAGCAATGTGAAAATAACAGATTTATGGCCAGTAAGAACCATACCCACATATTTTGCTTTCCTGTTCATGTAAAATTGGACTTGAAAGACTTACTTGGAGGACTGAAAAAGGCGTTAGTGACCATGTACTCCCTCTCTAGGTGAGTATCGTCATGAGGACTGATGCAGAAGATAAGTGATTCTGAGAAAACGGAAAAAAAGCGCAGTAGCTTTGATGACTTTCCTATAAAAACAGTTATTTATTCTCTTCTGACATTTATTTTCCTTTGGAAAACTGTTTACATTTCTTTCCAATAAAATCCCTAATGCGTTTCGTGGACTTTTGTTTCTAGTGATTCTGAGGTTACGGCTGATTTTTATTTTATAAGTTTTGAAAACACCGGTGAATCCTTTAAGCTGTATCTATTTTAATATTTAATCTTATATAACAGTCAGAGCCTGATATAAATTTTACTGTAATGAGTTAATGTGTTTTTTTAAGAATACACAGATATATATAAATATCTCAACATCTGGGGATTTTGATGTATAGGAGTACATTAAAAGGTTAAGCCATTGATTAAAAGAAAGCAAAAGAAACCTGAAACTGTTTACAGTTTTATCATCAATGTTCAGGTGTGAAATATGTTGAGGAGTGGTCATTGAAGTAATCAATAAAAAATCTAACTAATTCCAAACAGGACAAACACCAGAACATTTTTGAATTTCTATGTAACTTCTCTTAAAAAGATAGAATTGCTTATAAAGTAAAAAATACAACAAATACTTCACTAAATATACTGATATTTTCCCATAGTTTTCTAGACACTCATATGTTTATTTTCATTCAAAGTTTAAGATAGTTTTTACCATCGCTGAACTTGTTATTAAATCAGACAACCACTAATATCTACCTGACATGCGCGGTTTCTGTGGAATTGTCCATACGTTGCTTTGTCATCAACATCCGTATAACGTTGACTGAGAAGACAGTGTTTACCTAAAAAAACAATACGAACAACATCTCTATTTAAATTCCCGTCTGTCTGCATCTATGCACATACGAATATATGTGTATATATAAATACAATTATCGTAGTAAATGGAACGAGAAAGTGTACGAGAACCTACGTAAATTATTTATATATACACCAACTTGTAGTGATTTGAGTCGAGGAACCTAATGGTGATCCATGTTTATATATAATAAGTTATACACTAACAAATGGTACAAAAGTCCGGTGTACTTCTCCACACCACACCAAACATGATCGACCTTTTAGCCATGTAGACATTATAATGTGACAGTCAATCCCACTATTCGTTGATAAAATAGTCGACCAAATCTTAGCGGTGGGTAACGATGACGACTTGCCTTCCATCTGGTCTTTCTGCTACATTAGGGACGACGAGCGCAAATAGTCCTCGTGTAGCAGTGATTGAAGACAAATTGTAAGATTGTGAGATACTCTATAGTAAGTGTGTTAAATGAGTTTTGGTTTTCTACGTTTGATGTTCCATGTTTGTATAGTAAGTGTTCTGCTAAGAACAATTTAACAATAACAAACCGTTATGTCTGTTTATTTTGTTTGTTTTGAATTTCGCACAAAGCTACTCGAGAGCTATCTGTGCTAGCCGTCCCTAATTTAGCAGCGTGAAACTGAAGGAAAGGCAGTTAGTTATCACCACCCACCGCCAACTCTTGGGTTACTCTTTTGCCAACGAATAGTGGAATTGCACGCCTTAACACAAATGGCCATGCCGGGCCCCCATTATGTCACATTTTAAATTATGATACACAGCGTTATTAATTCATAACATGTTAGTGTAGAATATCCTGTTTGTTATTAACATTATTCATACCTGTTATACTGTTATTTAAAAAAGTTAATATTGAACTTTGACTTCATTCGTAGCTTTTCACACTCAACATGAGAAGTGAAGCCGTCATAAACAGGCGACAGATGAACTGATGGACAGACACCACGGTTTACAGTATGTATAAAACAAGTAGTAAATAATGTTCTCTGTCCAATCACATTCAAATATTGTCTTCAGCTACTTT
Organism: Tachypleus tridentatus; assembly: GCF_004210375.1. NCBI lineage: Eukaryota > Metazoa > Arthropoda > Merostomata > Xiphosura > Limulidae > Tachypleus > Tachypleus tridentatus. Next base: position 168,282,900 of record NC_134825.1, read on the forward strand.
CAAAGTCGGTCTTCATTGACTGTTGTTGAGATCGAATTCTGTAATATCATAAAAGGGTAAGATAAAAAGTCCGTAAAAAGTAAACCACTAAGAAAATTGTACAAAAAACAAGGCTGGAGTATTTAGTATGTCAAGAAATGAGAATTAGTTAACAAATACAATAACAGGATATGGGATTAGAAGCTCAAAACAATAGGTAAATTTTGTATTGTTTACAAATACAAATAATTAATAGGTATTAATTATAAAATTTAGTTCTTTCTTCGCACAGTTCGATTCTTACTTTAAGATTTTTCCTCTTAGTTACTCTTTGCAAATATTCAATAATATGCTTTCATTTTATTGTTGTCTTTCTCTGTTTGTATTGGTTAGAAATGAAGCAATACTTGTCAATCAGTTATAAAGATATGACGTAAGCGAAAAAAAAACGAAACTAAAGACATATATAAAACAGATGAGTGTGAGGTAGCACTGGGAAAAGACAGATGTTCAAAGTTGAGTTATGAAACGAAAATTTATCCTTTAAATCTAGTTAACAAATTGTACGTTGAATATAAAGGGTTGTTCCTCCCGATCACTTGTACAACGATTTGTTAGTGTACAGGGTGGTCCGTAAGTCCCTACCCATTCAGGAAACTGACGTGTGATGAGTTACTGAATCTTCAATACGATCCCTTCTCGAGGAAAGGTGATGTTTACGGGCGAGTGTGCAATTTATCGTTCGAGTTGAGCACGAAGTGTTTACTTCTGGGCAAAGGAGAATCCTCATTATTATGAAGAAATTGAATACAACACTCCTTATGTCATGATGTGGGCAGCACTTAATGCGCATCTTGTTATTGGACCTTACGTCTTTCACAGGCCAGTAAACCATACCTTGTATCTAAACATGTCACAACAATGACTTATACCGAAACTCGACGAACTTGTAATCAGAGAGCTGGTTTGGTTTCTACAAGATGGAGCTCCGGCTCATTATGTTCTCACTGTGCGAGATTATCTTAATGACACTTTTCCAGACAAATGGATAGATTGTGGTTCTGTAACATTCCCAGCACCCATGAAATGGCCCGCAAGAAGTTCGGACTTGACAACATCTGATAACTGTCTTTGGGGATATATAAAGGACATTGTGTCCAAACAACATTATAATACTAATGATGAGTTTAAGGCAGCTGTTACCGCAGCATTTGGAACAATAACCCCTGCTATGTTGAGGAAAATGTCTCATAGAACATGGCGTCGCATAATGAGGGACACCACACAGATACACTGGATACGTATGATATATGGATGGGTAGGGACTTGCTGGGCCACCCTGTAAGTAAAGATTGAAATACAACTTGAAAAGTGTTAGTAAAAGAAAATATCTATATTAATTAAGTGGAAGTAAACAAAAAAAAACCCATCTGATCCAGAATATTTAACACAAACAAAACAAGGTAGAACAACTTGATTTATGTTTTAAAGAATTCACTCACTATAAAGAATTATCCGGTAAAAATATGTCTTATATTTTGTAAATAGGTGCTGGCTTTGGTTCAATCAAAAAGGCCCAAAACAACTGAGTTGATAAATATAAGCTTCACTTCGTAATCTTTCCATGAGGCCCAGCATGGCCAAGCGTGTTAAGGCGTGCGACTCGTAATCCGAGGGTCACGGGTTTGCATCCCCGTCGCACCAAACATGCTCTCTCTCTCAGCCGCCGGGGAGTTATAATGTGCGATCAATCCCACTATTCGTTGGTAAAAGAGTAGTCCAAGAGTTGGCGGTGGGTGGTGATGACTAGCTGCCTTCCCTCTAGTCTTACACCACTAAATTAGGGACAGCTAGCACAGATAGCCCTCGAGTAGCTTTGTGCGAAATTCAAAAACAAACATCTTTCCATAAACGTTTTAAGTTTCTGCAATAAATATAAAATGGTAGTTATTTACAAAATCAGTAATTAATCATCTAAGTTGTTATTTAATTAAGCCATGAACAAAGGACTCCTCTTGAAAGAGTTTAGCAAACAAATGTCAATAAGCTAATCCAGTGGAACGTTTGTGAATAAATAATTTATATGAAAACTAAACACCAAACAGTCACAATAAAGATGTAGATCTTTTAACTCTTTAACAAGTGAAAATGAGTACAGGATAGTAAATTAATTAAATATTAATGGTTTAAGAATAGTTACAAGGAATTTGGCTGTTTTATAACTGTGCGTTCTCATTGCAGAAGGTATAGGACATAATGAATGACTCTGTTTATGAACCGTAGGTTTTTGTTTGGTTTGTTTTGAATTTCATGCAAAGCGACACGATCGCTATCTGCGCTAGCCGTCCATAATTTAGCAGTGTAACACTAGGCAGCTAGGGACCCACCGTTAACTCTTGGGCTACTCTTTTTACCAACGAATAGTGGGATTGACCGTCACTTTATAATGCCCCCACGGCTGAAAGGGCGAGCATATTTGGTGTGAATGAATTCAAACACGCGACCCTCAGATTACAAATCGAATGCCGTAACCACCGAGCCATGAACCTTAGGAAGACCATACATTATACGAGATGGTGATCCATTAGTTGAACGCACTGTCTGTAATGTTTTTTGTTTTGTTTTTTAAAGTCCGTAAGGAAGCGTTAAAGTTAAAGATTAACAGAAAATTTTAGCTGTTAGTAACTTTACACAGTTTAATAATTTTCCTATTTTGTAAATGCTCATGACGAGCAGTCTTCAGTTCTTACATCTACAAATTAAATATACTAAATGTACAAAGTCTAACAGGAAACAATGCTTTTAAAATAAGTCTTACTATTGTTAAACTTTGCTATTTTACTACTGTTACGTTTTCACAGTCTTAATTGCTTTAAGGCAAAACTAATAAGCAGTTTATGTAATGATATAAATATAGTTATTAACATACATGTATCATACCTGTTTTTATAACCTTCTTGTACACACATGTGCATTAATCCAATCCTTGATCAGTAATTTGAACATAATATCTTTAGATGCAGTTCAACTACAAAACTGTTCCAAATAGACGTCATAAAATTAACTAGTTTCCAGAGAAATCAACAGTTACTAATTTATTTAATGTAGTAAAACGCCAGAATGTTTTTATTTTTTCATAAATATAAAACTTTTGCTTATTATGGAACCACTTTCATACACTTCTGAGACTGCGTATCACATTTCTGTTCAAATGTTTTCCTTACTTGCATAGAAACTACCTTTAGTAACACAAAATAAAAACACTTGCACTTCTTAAGAACAAACTGTGAAAGAAATTATTTATACAGAACTCAGTTTTAACGATTGTAGTGCAAATTGTTCAGTTGTTGTTGTTGTTTTAAATTAAAAACAAAGCTACACAATGGGCTATCTGTGCTCTGCCCACTACGGGTATCGAAACCCGACTTTTCGCGAGGTATGTCTGCAGACATACCACTGAGCCACTGGGCGGCCAAATTGTTTGGAAAGTAATCTAACCACCACATTATTTAAATTGTAGAACCAGCCTCTTGAAAATAAGGTTTTTTATCTCTGGGACAACAATACTTCTTTATCCTTGGTTTCAACTATGAATGGTGATTTTTGATTTTTAACATAAAATATTCTTGATGCTGAGGTATCCACGTAGTATTTCATAAAGTTTCAAAATGACTTGCACAAGTTTGACTCAATCAATCAGAAGAAAGTAAGAAAAGCTATCAGGTTGTAAACAGTTAACAAACAGAAACGTAGCTGTTTATTATTAGAATAATAACAAAAGATAATGCAGGTAAAAACATATATGGAATTACTCTCAAAGCAAGTAATTATGAGGGGTATCTTTAAGAGTGGGATACCGTCGTGTAGAAATTTGTTCTTTTTTCTGGTTATTTATATGACAAGCTACACTTTGTCCAACAATGTAACATATATGTATGTACATTCTTAAATCATGATTGTTTAACTATTTAGTGTTTGAAACTTGTAATAGTTTGTTTGTAACTTCTCCTTCCAAGTAAGAACTTTCACAGAAAGTGTTGTGCAGAAACCGGTCATTTAATGTTGAAACAGAATAAGATGAACGTGAAAATGTAATAAATGATTGAAAATTACGGAGTTTTAGACCAGAGCAAATGTCTCAGCTTCTAAATATGGGAAAAGAACAGCTAGTTACGTATTTATCAATTTATTATTTAGCTCACAATAGAGAGAAAAAAAGTGATAAGCTGAAATCATTTGATAAAATATCCATGACTAGAGACTTGTTATACAACATTATTTACACTATTTTATTATAGATTTGTTTCGTCTGATGAGATATAAATATATTTATCTGAGTATTCAAGAAGTGAAATAATTTTAACTGTATTTTGATACACTTGAATGTCATTGTGTTAAAAGTTTTTGAAACTGTGATTTCATGATTTCCAAATTTGAAGAGCAATTTTGTTCTTTAAAAATGTTTTCGTGTTTTATATCTATTAAAGTTTTTTTTTTCAAATATATAAAAAACAAACTGTTCTTTCAAAGTTTATGATCACTGAAAGTGAGTGTTTTTATAAGAAGATTAATTTTTGTTGTTGTTTTGTGTCCCTGATGTTTCAGTATGAGATAGAAACTCATTCCTCTGACACTTTTATCAATTTGATAAACGTTTTTCTCCAGACAGTCCATGTAATTTGTAGTCCTAGGTTTTTAATTTTTATAAATAATAATAATTATGATTCATCTGAAAGTGAAGGTTCTCATGTCAAGTTTGTAAGATGATAACTTTTCAATGTTCTGTGATCTTATAAAATGCATTCTACTCAATATATTTGTGTTCACTGTTCAGTGATAATGTTTGTGAAAAATCACTTTTGTAACAATCAAAACTTCTTTTTGATTAGATATTTTTAAACAACCTATCCCTCATGTATACATTAATGATATATTTTCAGGTGTTGGTAGTTCACACGATAAACTTGGGACAACCTGTTAAAGAAACAGAATAACAACTGAATAAAAAATCACATAATGCTTGCACTTTGTGACACATGTTGAAACTAATTACTATATATATATATATATATTTTTTATTGACATACACTTGTTTTTTCAAACATTGAAATTTTAGGGTGTGATTTGTAGTATGGCATGGATGCTGCGTCTGGTTATCGCAGAAAAGTATATAAATGCCTTAAGTATATTAGCTAAAACTAAAAATACATTGTTACTTCCAATTAACATAGGAGATATATCAAGTATGGCTATTCCAGTAACTTAATGGATTCTATTACTTAGAGTGTTTTTATCAAAGTCCTTGTCTGCCAAATATATATCTCTCTGAGAACTTGTACCATGTGTGTTATTTGTGTAAAGAAAATACAACTGGACTCACAATAAAAATATATATCAAAGGTCCATGAAGTAATTTAATTTCTCAAATATTTGAGTGTTTCAAGTTTTATTAGAATGTGGATTGTAGAACAGAAACTACACTAAAATAATAGTTTTACGTTGTTTTTTACAGCCCGGTTCTTGACAAAAATGTAATTTTGTGAACATTTTGTCTTGTAAAGACTAGAAATTAAAATCATGAGTAAAAATTAATAATGCATTATAATAGAGCATATTTTAACTTGAATAATTTTTTTATCTTTTCGAGATTTTAAAACAGTTTTTGTAAATGGTCAAAGTGTTGGAAAACAGTCACATTGGAAAAGTCAAAACATGTAGTAATTATCTATTTCCATTGAATTTGTCTCACATGAAATAAAAGTTATGTAGTCATATGTTTTCTCTCATTAAAATGGCAAAAAATAATACTGAATTATTTATTCAAGTTTCTAGTTTTCAATTAATCGTAATAAATGCCAATAGCAAAATGTTCTCCATTTCTTTATAGTATAAAATTTTCAGTAAACTTGGTCGTAAGTCACAAGTGTCTTACTGATGGTTATCACTATAAACATCGTCTCAGTGATGGTTGTCACTAGAAACACAGTCTCACTGATGGTTATCACTAAAAACACAGTCTCATTGATTGTTCTCCCTAGAAACACAGTCTCACTGATGGTTATCACTAGAAACACAGTTTTAGTGATGTTTATCACTGGAAGCCCAGTCTCACTGATGGTTGTCACTAGAAGCTCTGTTTTTATTGATGGTTATCACAAGAAGCACAGTCTTACTGATGGTTGTTTCTACAAACACAGTCTCACTGATGGTTCTCACTAGAAGCACAGTCTGACTGATGGTTATTACTAGAAACATATTTTCACTGATGGTTGTCACTAAAAACACCATCTCACTGATGGTTATCACTAGAAATACAGTTTCAATGATGTTTATCACTGGAAGCCCAGTTTCATTGATGGTTCACACTAGAAGCACAGTCTCACTGATGGTTATCACAAGAAACACAGTCTCACTAATGGTTGTCAGTAGAAGCACTGTCTCACTGATGGTTCTCACGAGAAGCACAGTCTCACTGATGGTTCTCACGAGAAGCACAGTCTAACTGATGGTTATCACTAGAAGCACAGTGTCAGTGATGGTTGTCACTAGAATCAAACACCATCTCACTGATGGTTATCACTAGAAACACAGTCTCACTGATGGTTATCACAAGAAACACAGTCTCTCTGATGGTTGTCACTAGAAGCACTGTCTCACTGATGGTTTTCACTGGAAGCATAGTCTCACTGATGGTTTTCACTGGAAGCACAGTCTCACTGATGGTTATCACAAGAAACACAGTGTCGCTGATGGTAATTCGGTTTAGCTGTAGTTTTGTATTAAATGTTTGAGATGGACAAAACAGTTTTGCTCTGTGGTTTTCTGAGCTTTATTTTGCCTCCAGTCAGTTTGCCAGTCGTTTGTTGTTTAAATGTAATGTTACTGAAATACCTTGAAAAACGAGTCATACTTTTTATTTTTCCTGGGGATATTGATAACTCAGTTTCTTCAATCATTATTTCTTCATTCGAAGTCTCGCCGTCAACTTTTGTATCGACCTTCTTCCAAGAGTCATTGTCTGTCGTCTCAATTGTGATATTTTCTTTAGATCGAAAAGGGTGAACCTTGTTATCATGCATTCTACGAAGGATGTTACTGAAGAATGTCGATAAACGATTCATTCCTTTCATTTTTTTCGATGTTACAGGTTCCTGAGTTTCTAGGTTCCTTCGTCCACGGAAACTAAAACCACTAGCTTTGTTTGTTGTGCTCGGCTTTGCATTGACAATGTCAATTTTGTTGTTGAAAAATTCCTTTTGGAACTGTTGGTCTTATCTACAGATTAAAGGTAAAATAAGTAACATAAATTAAAAGCTGATAATCGCGATTTGTTACAGTGATAAGTGTAATTGTTTTTTGCTCTTAACTTATCCGTGGTAAAATATACAATTATCTCACATGTTATGCCACATATATATTAATAACTAACATTTTGCTGTTTATTAATATTCACTGATTTGTTCAGATTTACTTGTGTAAAAGTAAGAAAAGAATTGCAAATAAGAATGTGAAAATTGATTTCTGGAAACACAGTCTCACTGATTGTTTTCACTAGAAACACAGTCTCACTCATTGTTTTCACTAGAAACACAGTCTCACTGATGGTTGTCATTAGAAACACAGTCTCACTGATGATTGTCACTAGAAACACAGTCTCACTGATGATTGTCATTAGAAACACAGTATCACTGATTGTTATCACTAGAAACACAGTCTCACTGATGATTGTCACTAGAAACACAGTATCACTGATTGTTATCACTAGAAACACAGTCTCACTGATGTTTCAGTCATAATATGGAGATTTAGGACAGTAGAAACCAGATTTCGATACTTCACAGCGCTCCAGTGGCATGACTGCGGATTTACAACGCTAGAAATCGGGTTCAGATACCAGTGGTAATTAATGAAGAAATAGGTCCTTTGTAGCATTTTGATTAACTTCAAACAAATGATACGATGCTCAAAGTGCAGTAACGTTTCAGACACCTACATTACATTTACCTCCTGCAGTCAATTAAAGATGACATCACGAAAAAAATATGTTAATTTAAGTATAACATTTGAATTTTAATTAATAAATATTTATAGGAAAATTTGAATAATTGTCCTTCTTGTCTTTTTTTGAATTTCGCGCAAAGTTACTCGCGGGCTCTTCTCGCTAGCCTTTCCTAATTTAGCAGTGTGAGACTGAAGGAAAGGCAGTTAGTTATCACCACCCACCGCCAACTCTTGGGTTACTCTTTTGCCAACGAATAGTGGAATTGACCGTCACATAATATTAGTTAAAACGGGTAGCATGTTTGGTGCGACCGGGATTCGAACTCGCGACCCTCGAATTACGAATCGCACGCCTTAACACCTCTGGCCATGCCGGACCGTAATTGTGCTTACAAAGTTTAATTATCCATTATTTATCTAGTAGAAATTATTGTGACATTATACACGGTACTTGTCTCTGCTGTGTTTACCTGAATATTGATGAACGTCTCTGTTGTTAAGTTCGCTTTCCGTTGAAGAATCTTTTCCTGTTAGTATAAAAATGTACGGACGGTGCGAAGTATGATGTTTCCTAAAAAACAGCAAGAAACACAAATAATGTAGATGATTCATACACACTAAAAAGTTGAATCGTAACAAGGTAATAACGTTTTGTGACAAAACAGCTGGGTCAAGGACCCCAAAGTTCAGGGATATCTAACCCTAATTTAGAAATGGTTATCACAGGAGGGGGTAACAAATCAACAACACCTTTCACCCACTCGATTAATATCGAAACCCATTAATCAGTCCGAGCAGCATGAGAGTTGTCTGTTTTCCTTCTACTCTATCGATTTGAAAACTGGTAACAAGGGAGTAAAAATAATTTTACTCCATCATAAACTTGGAATTATTCTTTTAGAACTTAAATAATTTTTCGACGTTTATTAATGAATATGGACGTATACAAGGGTTTATACTTTATGTACATAATTTTGCTACGGAGCGAATACACACATATACAGAAGTTTGTGCACAGTACATGAGGTGATGTTCAATACACAAACCGTGAAGTTTCAAGTATACGGCTCCCCCGCGAGTACAGCGGTATATCTACGGATTTACAACGCTAAAATCAAGGGTTTTATTCCCCTCGGTGGGCTCAGTAGATAGCCCAATGTGGCTTTGCTATAAGAAAACACAAACACAATACAAGTATACGTTAACGAACACATAGGTTAGCACATAAGCCATGTACATCCTTGTGCAAATTAATTGAAACAAATGGTCATTTTACAATATTTTCAACATGGCGGCCAGTGTAGGCTCGCTGGACCCGCTGATTTCCTTTAATAGTCATTTTTTCACACAGACGGCGTCATTAGCTGTGTTTTGCAGTGCGGTCGATCTATTTTTGGGATATATGACATTTTGAGGAATATTACGTCATTCGAAATTGCGTTAGAAGGGCAATGAGACCAGTCAAAAAACAACATCTTTATCAACTCAATGAAGAAGAAACGGTATCAATGGGTTCTGAAATACAAGAACTGGACACAGGAACAATGGAGAAAGGTGTTATTCAGTGACGAGACTCATTTCTTTGTACAGGGTCAAAGATGTCTGCATGTTCGCAGATCTCCAGGTGAGAAACTTCCAGAATCTCACATCAACCAGTTCGTAAAACATCCCTTGAAGAATATGTTTTGGGACCTTATCAGCTACTATGGCGTCGGAGGCTTACATATCGTAGAAGGTATGATGCGAGGACCACAGTACATCGAAGTTTGGCAGAGAAGAGTCGTTCCATAATTGAAAAATAGATTTCCAGATGGATCTGGCATTTTTCAGCAAGATCTGGCTCCGTGCCACACATCGACATTTGTGAATAATTTTATGATTACAACGCGAATAAAGGTGTTGGACTGGCCTGGAAACTCTCCGGGCTTAAATCCTATTGAAAATGTTTAGGCGATTTGTAAAGAGAGACTTCGGGGAAAAGACTGTACTACGAAAGATAAGCTGATTCAGGTGTGGTACCGCGATCCAAATATTGCAGTCAACTCGTGGACTCGAGTGGCGCTTGGAGGTTGTCCTCGTGCACCAGATACAATGTACCTTTAGTACTGTATATTATATTTCACGGAAATTGTAAAGACGAGCTCTCATCAAACAATGCGTCATGAGACAGATATCACAGTGTTGTGAGTCTCAAAAATTGTTTCAATTAATAAAACGTACTTTATAACTTCCTATATCTATATAGCTTTAATATTACTGTCTCTTGTGTGTCCATGCAATTACTTCGCACGATGTGAATGGATATTCACTAAAATTCTTACGGAAACTCATTAGGTCCATGAGCGATAGATACAAAGTTTGAGTCTTGAGGTTTTATGAGCATTTTGCGTTATGAACCCTGTTTCACTTTCTGTAGATGGAGCTTGATATATAGGATAACATTTCTCACTATATGGTTTGTATAATGTTTATAGACACTGTAATCTCGAGTTAAACTATATTAGTTGCTAAAGGTTAGGCTCACACGAATTTAATAAGCTGCCGATAATATACACACACTAGTGTAAAAAGTTGTCCAATAGAGCGGGGAACCAAAGCGAACCAAATCTGAATCCTACAATATACATTTGCAAGTTTGCCATCCGTAAACCGATAGAAGAAAAATAAAGAATCTTATAATTTTGAGAAACCAAAGTCTACCATGAACATCTACGTCAGCCAAAGAGTGTCTTCCTAGACTTCACTTGTCACATCTGTTGTATTATTACAATCTTTCTATTGAAATTACGTTTCTTGTAAATATTCGAACATCGTTAGAAAATATTTATTGAAAATAAAATATCTCTTGAGATTTGGTGTTTGTTTTTTTTAAGTCTATAAAATGCTAACTCTGCCAGCTAATGGTTTAAAAAACAACAACAACCGAAACACTGAGTGAAACAAGAAAAGGAAAAATCAAACAAACAAACATAATGTGTCGTGGTAGTTCTGGACGATCACCAAAGTAAAGAAATAAAAGTTTGCAAAAATGTAAAATGCATGAAATAATTGAAGTGTAGAAATAAAAACCAGTGTAAAGAAAAAACAAATCAATGAAATGAGATGAGAGAGAAGGACCATGAATACAGTAAATAACTTATTCAAACAAAACGAAGCAAAAATCACGTGGATGGGATGTTACTTTGAAACAGCCTGAAAATATATCAGACAGTAACAAGTATACCATGCAACAGCTACCTAGAAACTACAGAGACATTCTGTAAGGTTACCCAAACTAGAAGTAAAAAAATGGTAATCAGATGCCTTTTACATTAAAGATGCCGTGTACGGTTACCGAAGTTTAGTGTTAAAGATAGATCCAACAGCCAACTGAAACATCATTTCAACCACAAGAAGTTTCCGAAAAGTTTGGAGTCTGACCTACAGTGGCTTTAGTTTCTAATCATTTGTGTTTGAAGAAGGCTGGTTGTTTGTTGAGTATTAATTACGAATATAGAGGCAAATCATCGATAAATGATGATAAAAAATAATTGTCATAGGTTTGTTATTTGATTCGCTGTGTATTTAATCTGGTTGAATTTGAGGGTAATCCTTTATAAGGAAACTTGTTACATAACATGGAAGATGCTTGTGTCACCACCAATGGGTTCATCCAGGTGGCTGCGCCCATTAGAAGATTCTACTGTTGGATGCCAACAAGAACTAAATGGCATTACGCCATACGAGACAGATGCACCCATAACAGGCCACCGTTTAGGATGAACAGTGAAAGTAGCGTCATGGTTCCAGTCTCCTGATGGATGTAACATTATCCAAGAAAGTTGTGCCAATTGATATTGGAATCAGTTGAAAGTGACGTCATGTTACTCACTGTTGCTTCACCACACTTTCGAAATGTCATGGGATAGAGTGAAGGTTCAACCAAAAATTATAAGTAAAATAGAAATAGTCTGATATCATAAAAATTAACAGTAATACCTATCATCTCTTGACGTGCCCTTGTCTGATCAAAGTATAAAACTTGACTGTCATTCGTTACAAAGTAGTTATGTTTCCAAAGTGCATATCCTGGAATTCAAAGCACAAACACGTTATACAAGTACCATCATATTTTACGAAGCCTTAGGATGGTTCAGTGAAAGTTCCTACGAGGATAATCGTCATATCCTTGTCTACCCAGTGTCTAAAAAATGTGTACATCTGGAATTATCGTAACAAATTACAGGAAGGCGTAAATGAAAATTTGAAACCCAATTTCAATGATGTGCAATACTGCTTCAAATAATAGTGGATTCTGTCTGGTTGCTCTGGCACTGTAGCTCATGCCATGCAGACAAATTATTATTGTATTGGGGTGCACTTGCACCTGTTTAAGTGCTATGTGACGTTATCAAAATATGGTTAACTTCCAGGGTTCTTTCATTTGTGACATAGCTGTATACGTTTCGGGTATTTAACTTTCTTTCTTTAATAACAGATTTGAAGTTTGAATAAACCATGAGTGATAAAAGATCAAAGAGTCCTTCTTCATCTTGCTTTTAGTTCAGAAAATTTTTGGTAATATCACATGGAACAAAATATTTGTTTTATTATTTCATTAGCTCGATTCACTTAAACCACTGCTGTAAAAGGAAGAAAAGCTGAGAACCTAAAATATAGTCGAAGAATGAGAAGTGGCATATCATTTTGAGTTATTGGTTATTTGGTTGCTGTTTTTCTTCGTTGCACTTCCAGTTAGCTCTAAATAGACTCCAGTCTAACCTTATTTAACACTGCCTCTATCTGTAGTAGTGCCCCCCCGCGAGTACAGCGGTATGTTTATGGATTTACAACGCTAAAATCAAGGGGTTCGACTCTCCTCAGTGGACTCAGCAGATAGCCCGATGTGGTTTTGCGATAAAAAACACACGCACGTATCTGCAGTAAAAAATTCTCTTTTCTTGTTTCCTTTCTTGAGAAAAATCATTGATCCATAAGACAACAATTTAGCTTTAGTGGATTTTTGGCTGCTCCAATTCAATGGATCGAAATTGTTGACAACTATTTCAAAGACTCTCGATGAAATTGTGATTCTTATTCAAAATAATTCTTTGTATTACAAATAATAAAGAAAGCCATTATGTTCAAAGGACTTAGCAAACTGTGGCTGTGAATGTAATTGGTTTTTTCTTTGTGTTAAATAGAGAAAAAGGAAAAAAAATGTTTTTACACAAATAAGGATGTACAGCTGAATTAAGGAGAGTCCAGCATGTGTTTAATGGAGCGAGATGTTTTAAAAAAAAGATGCATTTTTTTATACTGTATTCAACATGCTGATAAACAAACTGAAGATTGTAAACTAATATTCCGTAAGAAAGGATATGATACCGTGTCAACAATTGTTAATATTAATAGTACTGGTATCACTGAAGAGTTCAAAAATGGTTGGGGTAAACGACCTGAAAACGGTATAACAGATAATATTAAAATGTTGAACAAAAGCATTGACAATTTTTAAAGAATTGGAACCTGGAAAGATGAGGAAATACTCGAACCTATATGATATTTCTGTTGATCCAAAGCTTCATATGGCTATTACCCCCCTGACAATGAAGGCAAAAAGAGTACTGTGATATTGATATTATGAACTTCAAAGGAAATACAATCTAATTATTTAAAGACTTTACAATTGATCGTAGTTGATTAAATGTTTTCCTTCAAAAAACAAATGAAATCCAAAATATTATCCACAAATTACGATGAGAGGAAATCAAAGTGAGTGTGTGATATTTTGACTTGATACAATACCTTACAAATGTATTGCAAGTAAAACTGTTTATTATCACTGCCAACTTACCGCTGCACCATCGGGAGACGGTATTTAAGTTGTCACATCTCCTTTCATTGTGAAATTGTTTTCATTAGTGCATTCGTTTTGTTTGACTTCCACAATCGAATCCCAAAATCGATTTTGTTGCGATCGTATTCCAAGATGAAAAATGTTACGGCAGATGTTAAAAATAATAAAATAAATATAAAGTAGAATAAATGGAATTAAAATTAAAAGTTAGAAGTTTGAATAGGTATACATATAGATTAAAATAAACAATGAGTCTGACTTGAAGGGAAATATTCCTAGAAACTGGTTGTGTGTGTGATGGGGGAGTGCCTTTGGAAAACCTACTTTCATTGGTCAATCACCCGATTATTCATGCGTGTTACTACCCAAACTCTACTTTAAATGGGAAGGAAAACGAAATTACTGGAAGGGGCGTCACTCGGTCCTAAGTAGTGAAAGTAGGTTTTTTGGGGCACTTTTTCCACCTACAATTTGAGTAATTGGATCTGTAAATCCCAACTAGGGCACCTTGAGTCATCTGCCCTTCCCGACTCTGAATGGGCCGGTTTGGATCGGTACTTTGTTTTGGGTACTGTCAGCTTACTTTTTACTGTAACAACAGGTTAACACAACGTTCGTGCCTTTGCCTTCACTTTTCCTACTTTACTTGCATTTATCATCATATTTACATGGACAAATTCGGGCCTATACAAACGTCAGCCACTCAGTATAAAATGTAAACATTTTACCTGGTGTGGGATGAAGAAGGAAAGTTAGTGGATTCCATAGATGTTTCCATTTTCACACAAGTATTTCTATTATCTCGAAATTCGAGGTAAATGAAAATTTCTCCTCGAGAATGTCGCCTGGTCTTCTTCGCTGCGAGTCCCTCACGAACCCGGTAAGCTTTATGAACCGGTGGAGTTGTTTTTTCGGGACTTATTTACAAGCTACGCTTTATTAGTAGTATTAGAAGTTTGTTTTCTTCTTTTTACGAATACTAAAGTATTCAGCTAAATTCAGCTAAATAGATATTTTTCAAATCTTAATTTACTTCACTGCGCGAGAGAAAGTCAGCTTAAAAGTTGAGTAAGGATAGTTTATAGAATTCTGTTGTCAAGGGTTCTACCTGTAGTTAGTTGCTAAGTGAATTATATTGTTGAACGTATTAAGTGAAATATTATTTTCGGGTGTAATATTCAAATTGTTGTCGAGTTGTAGACAAAATATGTAAGTGTTTGATGAAGATCGTTTTCATAAGCAGGTTTTGTTATTTTTTTAATTCCGCGCGAAGCTACACGAGGGCTATCTGTCCCTAATTTAACAGCGTAAGACTAGAAGGAAAGCAGCTAGTCATCACCACCCACCGCCAACACTTGGGCTACTTTTTACCCACGTATAGTGGGAATGAGCGTTATATTATAACGCCCCCACGGCTGAAAGAGCGAGCATTTGGTATGACGAGGATTTGAACCCGCGATCCTTGGATTACGAGTCGAGCGCCTTAACCACTGGTCATGTCGGGCCTTTCGTAAGGTTACTCCTTAGCTTTAAATTAGTTTCGATTGTTTCTCTATCTTGATGGAACCTCCTGTTAAGAGAGCTTATCAGGTAAAGCTCTAAATTTAATTTATTGTATCTGAATACACCACATTAACACAGATCGTTGTGTGTTTTAAAGATAAAGACAATATTTACTATATTTTCATCACGAACTTTTTATTGGGATTTATAGCGCCACTTTTGTAAAGAACAATTATCTCTGTTGTGACTCTAAGCCTAATAATCGTTCTGTAAACGAGCTACTACGGTTATTATTTTTATAAACATGAAGCTAAATGATAATTCTTTTATAAGAAGTGAAACATTTAGCTCATATTTCCCATTAGAAGTTGTTTAGCGAAATAATAACCCCATCAACTGAGATAAATTACCTTGAGGACATACATAAATGTGATTGTCTTTGAGTATAGATTGTGTGTCTTTCGTTGAATAAATGAGATATATTGATAACAACCAAGGCACGTTAAGTGACTGTACGTTTCTATGTTAAGCCTACAAATCAGCGGTAAGCTTCCTTTAATCTTGTTAATTGAAGTTTCCTGTTTAGCGTGACATATTTGACGACAAACATTGTGGATTATCTATTGACACTTAATTTCTTCTCAAACAACTATTAATTTATCAAATGAGGGGATAAAGAACTGTTTATGTCACCATAAGTTGAGAGTATGCTGTTATTTCTTGAGTTTTTGTGAATCTGGTTTTCTCTCTCTGTAACTGTCTTTAATTGCATTGAAATGTTTTTTTAGAGAAGATATACACAAGTTTAACTATAAAAAGATACACAATATATAATATCCCTAAATATTTGGAGACACAGCATATCTAAATATTTATATTTAAGTTACTTACCCTATCTATAGTTATGTATAAAGACCTTTGACTTGACATAACATCAAAGTTATCAGAAGAAATGAAGATGGCCTGGCCATGTGACCCCTAGTTATATTTGTTTATTTATAGGAAATTATCCATCTGGCTCGAGGGTAATGAATCGTAGCATCTACTGGAAAGAAAGCTTCATGAAGAGGATGCAGACATTTGTTTTTGTCATATCCCAACTGTACTTACCAGCTTCTGTGGCAGTCGCACCTGTTTTATATGTAACCTAGAGCTGCACATTGTTACGTGTCTGGTGACCGAAACTTGTCAATCACAGAGAATGATTGAGGCATATGGAATATATATGAAAAGTGAATAAAACAGCCAAAACCATAAACAATGCACCTACTTGTCAGGCTACGATAAAACAACTTGATGGTTGCATTTACTTCTGACTTGTTTAAATACTGAGAAGTCTGGGTTGGCTACTTGTTCACTGAACATTTCATAATACTACACAGCACCGACAGTATCCTGGTCTTCCCCCACCCACAGAAGGAGGAGGGGTCACTGGGGCAAAATAGGCATGGAATTTGAGATCTGGCAGGTGACTCTGAAAACAAAGAAAACATAGACTAGAAGACAACAATAGATACACAAACTTATTACTGATCTCATTGTGAAATTATGATATTTTCTAAGAGCATTCTTTAAAATTTCATTACAAATACATTTGTGTAAGCATTGCAGTTATTTTTACTTTTGTGATATTCCACCTGTCATAGCACTAGGCAACATTTCTATTTAGTCAAAGAGTCATAGCCACTACTTTAAACCTTGAAAAAAGAAGATAAAATAAATAATTGTACAGTGTTGGAACACTTTCAAGCAGTGGTGTATTTAGGTAGGGGATTCAGCCCCATAGCCTTAATGGGGACCCATTGATAATTTTATTCTATGTAAAAATCACATGGAATATAGGGCCCACACAACCTTAAATCCACCACTGTTTAAGTACTTAGCATGACTCAACAGTTTACAAATCCAAAGCCTAAATAATAAATCAATTGAACTTAAACTTTTATTAAAAGAGAAAACTCAATTTGGCATTTTCAATGTCCACAAATTTTAAATCAAATCAAAATACATCAAAGAAAGAATTAAATCAGTTACAATAGAATAGATCTTTTACTCTCACTTCCAAACTGTTGGTAAAAAAGCAAATCAAGTGTTTTCCTTCATCTAGGGTAAGTGGTACTTACTCTTGAAAAAGTTGATCATACAAGATTTAGAATAAAGAATTTAGCTGCTTTAAAATATTAAGTATAACAGATATGTAATGAATCACTCTTTAACATGGCATTAAAGTGGAATCAAACATACATGAATTTACATTTCACACAGTCTATACATTTTTTATCTTGATCTCACCATGAAAGGACATTATTCTAACGATATTCAAACTGATTTTATCTCCAAACCAATGTTTAAATTTACAAAAAAAAAAGAGGAAAGACCTTTTGAACATGTTTTGTTGTTGAATACAAAGATTTTAATTATTGTTTTCAATAACACTACAAAGATATCACCAATGACCCTTACAAAACCTTGTGTAAAGATGTAACATTGATTGAAGGGATATAATAACACAAGAGAATAAAGAAGTGAGATCTGAAAAATTAAATTTTCATTTGAAAAGAAAATTTTTTATATTCTTGAATTAAAGTTTCTATCATACTAATTACTTAAATAATATCCAATTAGTTTGGACCACAGGTCAAATCTTTGTCACTTTCTATTTCAATAGAATGTTCTTCCAGACAGTAACTGAAAGATCTAATATTCATTTATTAATTGAAAATGTGTAATCACTGTTGGCTGAAGAACAACTGTTGCGAAAGTGTTTCAACTGAAATAAATGTTATTTTGTTACTTACGGCAGAGTTCCATTGATTAAAGAAACTTCTACACTATTAACTAGTGATAATTAACATTAAACACGAAGGCTGATAATATGTACACAATGTAAGCAGGTGAATGATATGGTTCTAAAGAGTTCTAAAAGTTAGTTTAAAAAACCCACCCGGCCTCATGGATGCCTGCTCGAGTGATCAACTGACAATCGCATAACTCAATTCGTTGCAAACTATGACACAAAACTAGATGGTCCAAGGAAGCATCAGTAATAAGTGGACAATTATCAAGTTCCAGCACGGTCAAACTGTTTGCGGCATAGCCATTTGTTCCCAGATGACGAATCCCGTCGTCTGTAATAAGTTCACAGTGGGACAAGCTCCACATAATAGAAGGTTTATTCTCTTAGAATCCTAAAACATACTAACTAGGTGTTTATCACATTGAAGGTTATGTTCTCTGGTTCAATAGCTCAAAATTTTCTTTCATGCATGAGATATCTACTTTTTAAACTGAGAATGTAAAAGTTACAAGGTTAAAACAGCTAATTTAGAGAGTGAACTTTACCACAAATATAGTCACTGTCTGGACAGCAGTAAATGAAAAAATATACACTAATACAGTTTCCAAGGAAAATGTTTATTAAAATACTGAAATACCAAATAGAAACATTAACAACTACACATGGAGAGCTGAAGTAAAACATATACACATCGTGATGAACGTTTAAAAAACAAGTATCTATTATACCACTAAAAACTGTACAAGTTGTAATAAACATGATACAATGACAACAACACTGTAAAAGCTGCTTCTAAGTTATACAAACCATATAAAACTTACAAGAGTTTCAAGAGAAGGGCAGCCAACTGCTAGATGGCACAGTGTGTTATCTGTTATCTATATAAAAATCACAAAATATTTATGGGAGTGTCACCAAAATGTTCCTTACAACTAGTAAATAACAGAGTTAAAATCACATTATTGTCCAAAACAGACTGAATTCCAAGATAAAACTATGTTGTGACAGATAATTGTATGAAAATCTGTTAGACTTGAAATGCACTACCTACCAACACATTCCTCCAAATCCATTTTCTCCAACTTGTTACAACTCTGTGAAAAATGTAACATATGTTTACGAAAATATTAAAAAATACACCCCTAATATAAACTTCATTAAAAAGTAATTAACTGTATTAAGATGGATAAACTTGTTTGTTCATATGTACAGAGTGAACTTCCTGTTATAGTAAAACAAATACTTCAAGAAAGTCCAATCATAATCAGATACAAAAAAGGACTGAAGTACAACAAGAAATAACAATTCTAATTTTGATTATTCTGTCTTACATTTAACAAAAGAAAAAAAAAAAAACCTTGAAAAGTTTCCTGAAGTTTACAATACTGACTACAAGAATAGTATCTTTTTTTTCTCTCACATCATGCACCAATTTTATCTGGGTTCTAATAAAACATCTTATGGAGGGTTATGTCAAGAAAAGGATTCAGAATCATACTGGGACCCACATTCAGTGTGATACACATAAGTAGTGAAGATTGAAATAGTTCACACCTTGACACTGTCATTGAACAGTTATCGTCTCCATTTTTAATCCTTTGGGACTTTAATGGACATAATATCTCTGGGGAAGTACTGATATTGAAGGGAGGGGTCACTCCGTAGAGCGTATGCTCTCTGATCACAACCTTTCTCTTTTCAATACTGGTTCTTATACTTATTTTCATGCACATAGTCAGTAAAAGAGTATCTCAAGAGTTGACTCTTAGTTATGACTACTTGCTTGCCCTCTTGTCTTACACTGCTAAATTAGGGACGACTAGCGCAGATAGCTCTCGTGTAGCTTTGTGCAAAATTCAAAACAATCTCTTTCCACGTAACTTTAAGCAGTTATTCTTAATGATAAGAATGAAAGTATTTTACATGAATAGGGAGTAAGATGTCACTTTTCATATTATGACTTTTATGATGCGATTCATTTATGACATAACAGAGTTTATGAAATAAAGCTGTATTATTGAATCACGTATCACATGTGCAGTACAAATGCTCTTTACTTATCTTCTTAGCAGCAATCATCAAGGTTTGTAATATAAATAGCCCAAGCAACCGTAGATAGTCAGAATATGTACAGCTGCATGTTGCTATGCTAAACTGCAGGATTCTTGTTATGTATATTGGCTTCATTGAAAACAGGTTTGTTACGACATGTATAAACTATGAAAGCTTTATTCCATGTCAGTATTTGGAAAATTTTCAATCCTTTTTGAACATTGCTATGCTGAATTACAATCCTTTTTGAACATTGCTATGTTGAATTACTGGAGTCTAAGGTATGTTGATTTCAATGAAGACAGATTTTTACGGCTTGTAAGTATTTCGAAACTCTGGCTTATGGCATCATAAGTGTGTATTTTGTAACTTTGTGAGAGTATCAGAACTATTTGTTATTATTATCACTTATTAAGGTTTGATTGTTCAGTTACTACATTCTCCTGACTTTACAAAGAGTGCTCCCTGCTAGTACAGTGGTATGTCTACGGATTTACAACGCTAAAATCAGGGGTTCGATTCCCCTCGGCAAGCTCAGCAGATAGCCTGATGTGGCTTTGCTATAAGAAAATACACACTTTACAAAGAGTAGCAGTTCCTGGAACGTCTATGATTGGCTAAGAGGTTTGGGTCTTTTAATTTTCTCGATAAAACATACCATACACAAACTGTATACCGAAGCCGTATAAGATCAACCATGTTACGTCTTAGTTACTGTTGTTATGTATTTATTGCGTTTCTTTGTAATTCAGAACTGATACAAAGTTTACAAATTAACAAATTAACAAGTGATTATAAAATATTGTATATATATTTTTTTCATTTCAGGCTTTTTTGAGTTTTTGTGAGTAAAGTGATTTAGGTTGCCATTTATCTGATATCAAAGTAATGGATTCTAAATTTAATGGACTTTGTAAGGTCTACAGGCTATTTGGTGACAGAGTGGTACAGTTATTTGATGTCAGAATATGTGAACCCAGTGGTTGTTGAAACAAGATTGTATTGTTGTTAATCCCAAAGCCTTACAATGCATAGTGCCCTCTACAGGTGTCAAAACTAGCTTTTTTAGTGTTGTAAGCCTTCAGAGTTACTGTTGAACAATCAAGGATTGTCAAAATAAAATTTGTTTGTTGTGAAGCACAGAGTCACACAATGGGTTCTGTGTGCTGTTACCCCCCTTGATTATTTGTGCTGTATCCACCTTGTTATTATGCTGTACCCACCTTGATTATCATAACCTGATTTTTTATCTCATAAGCTTGCAGACTTACATCTGAGTCATTGGGGTTGTCAAAACAAGATCTGTTTATTTTGAAGTACAACATTTCTCAATGAGTTAATTGGGCTATACTAAGTAAGGGTATTGAACTCTGGTTTTTAGCATTATAAGCAGAAGTGTAGTAGGATGAGACGTGTTGGCATGGCATTTCTGTACTTTTTTTTTAACCAGAATGAATCCCAGCTCACATGGTTAAATGTGTTCTGGTACACCAGTGAGTCATGGAGGGATGTCAAAATAGGTAGATCCAGAGGTCAGAACATTTATCATCATGATTAAGTAGATCCAGAGGTCAGAACATGTATCATCAAGATTAATTTCAGAGGTCAGAACATGTATCATCATGATTAAGTAGATCCAGAGGTCAGAACGTGTATCATCATGATTAAGTAGATCTAGAGATCAGAACATTTATCATCATGATTAAGTAGATCCAGAGGTCAGAACATGTATCATCATGATTAAGTAGATCCAGAGATCAGAATATGCGTTTTTAATATTAATTAGATTCAGAGGTTAGAACATGTATTATCAAGAATAATTAGATTCAGAGGTCAGAACATGTGTCTTTAATATTAATTAGATCCAGAGGTTAGAACATGTATTATCAAGATTAATTAGATTCAGAGGTCAGAATGTGTGTCATCAAGATTAATTAGATTCAGAGGTCAGAACATGTGCCATTAAGATTAATTAGATTCAGAGGTCAGAACATGTATCATCATGATTAAGTAGATCCAGAGGTCAGAACGTGTATCATCAAGATTAAGTAGATCTAGAGATCAGGACATTTATCATCATGATTATGTAGATCCAGAGGTCAGAACATGTATCATCATGATTAAGTAGATCCAGAGATCAAAACATTTATCATCAAGATTAATTAGATTCAGAGGTCAGAATGTGTATCATCAAGATTAACCAGATCCAGTGGTCAGAACATTGTCATTAAGATTAATTAGATTCAGAGGTCAGAATGTGTGTCATCAAGATTAATTAGATTCAGAGGTCAGAACATGTGTCTTTAATATTAATTAGATCCAGAGGTTAGAACATGTATTATCAAAATTAAGCATATCCAGAGGTCAGAACATGCGTTTTTAATATTAATTAGATTCAGAGGTTAGAACATGTATTATCAAGATTAATTAGATTCAGAGGTCAGATCATGCGTCTTTAATATTAATTAGATCCAGAGGTTAGAACATGTATTATCAAGATTAATTAGATTCAGAGGTCAGAATGTGTGTCATCAAGATTAATTAGATTCAGAGGTCAGAACATGTGCCATTAAGATTAATTAGATTCAGAGGTCAGAACATGTATCATCATGATTAAGTAGATCCAGAGGTCAGAACGTGTATCATCAAGATTAAGTAGATCTAGAGATCAGGACATTTATCATCAAGATTAATTAGATTCAGAGGTCAGAACATCCATCTTTAATATTAATTAGATCCAGAGGTTAGAACATGTATTATCAAGATTAATTAGATTCAGAGGTCAGAACATGCATCTTTAATATTCATTAGATCCAGAGGTTAGAACATGTATAATCAAGATTATTTAGATTCAGAGGTCAGAACATGCGTCTTTAATATTAATTAGATTCAGAGCTTAGAACATGTATTATCAAGATTAATTAGATTCAGAGGTCAGAACATGCGTTTTTTATATTAATTAGATCCAGAGGTTAGAACATGTATTATCAAGATTAAGCAGATCCAGAGGTCAGAACATGTGTCATCAAGATTAATTAGATTCAGAGGTCAGAATGTGTGTCATCAAGATTAATTAGATTAAGAGGTCAGAACATGTGCCATTAAGATTAATTAGATTCAGTGGTCAGAACATGTATCATCATGATTAAGTAGATCCAAAGGTCAGAACTTGTATCATCAAAATTAAGTAGATCTAGAGATCAGAACATTTATCATCATGATTAAGTAGATCCAGAGGTCAGAACATGTATCATCATGATTAAGTAGATCCAGAGATGAGAACATTTATCATCAAGATTAATTAGATTCAGAGGTTAGAACATGCATCTTTAATATTAATTAGATCCAGAGGTAAGAACATGTATTATCAAGATTAAGCAGATCCAGAGGTCAGAACATGTATCATCAAGATTAATTAGATTCAGAGGTCAGAATGTGTATCATCAAGATTAACCAGATCCAGTGGTCAGAACATTGTCATTAAGATTAATTAGATTCAGAGGTCAGAATGTGTGTCATCAAGATTAATTAGATTCAGAGGTCAGAACATGTGTCTTTAATATTAATTAGATCCAGAGGTTAGAACATGTATTATCAAAATTAAGCATATCCAGAGGTCAGAACATGCGTTTTTAATATTAATTAGATTCAGAGGTTAGAACATGTATTATCAAGATTAATTAGATTCAGAGGTCAGAATGTGTGTCATCAAGATTAATTAGATTCAGAGGTCAGAACATGTGCCATTAAGATTAATTAGATTCAGAAGTCAGAACATGTATCATCATGATTAAGTACATCCAGAGGTCAGAACGTGTATCATCAAGATTAAGTAGATCTAGAGATCAGGACATTTATCATCATGATTATGTAGATCCAGAGGTCAGAACATGTATCATCATGATTAAGTAGATCCAGAGATCAGAACATTTATCATCAAGATTAATTAGATTCAGAGGTCAGAATGTATATCATCAAGATTAACCAGATCCAGTGGTCAGAACATTGTCATTAAGATGAATTAGATTCAGAGGTCAGAATGTGTGTCATCAAGATTAATTAGATTCAGAGGTTAGAACATGTATTATCAAGATTAATTAGATTCAGAGGTCAGATCATGCGTCTTTAATATTAATTAGATCCAGAGGTTAGAACATGTATTATCAAGATTAATTAGATTCAGAGGTCAGAATGTGTGTCATCAAGATTAATTAGATTCAGAGGTCAGAACATGTATCATCATGATTAAGTAGATCCAGAGGTCAGAACGTGTATCATCAAGATTAAGTAGATCCAGAGATCAGAACATTTATCATCAAGATTAATTAGATTTAGAGGTCAGAATGTGTATCATCAAGATTAACCAGATCCAGTGGTCAGAACATTGTCATTAAGATTAATTAGATTCAGAGGTAAGAATGTGTGTCATCAAGATTAATTAGATTCAGAGGTAAGAACATGTGTCTTTAATATTAATTAGATACAGAGGTTAGAACATGTATTATCAAAATTAAGCAGATCCAGAGGTCAGAACATGTATCATCAAGATTAATTAGATTCAGAGGTCAGAATGTGTATCATCAAGATTAACCAGATCCAGAGGTCAGAACATTGTCATTAAGATTAATTAGATTCAGAGGTCAGAATGTGTGTCATCAAGATTAATTAGATTCAGAGGTCAGAACATGTGCCATTAAGATTAATTAGATCCAGAGGTCAGAACATGTATCATCATGATTAAGTAGATCAGAGGTCAGAACGTGTATCATCAAGATTAAGTAGATCTAGAGATCAGGACATTTATCATCATGATTATGTAGATCCAGAGGTCAGAACATGTATCATCATGATTAAGTAGATCCAGAGATCAGAACATTTATCATCAAGATTAATTAGATTCAGAGGTCAGAATGTGTATCATCAAGATTAACCAGATCCAGTGGTCAGAACATTGTCATTAAGATTAATTAGATTCAGAGGTCAGAATGTGTGTCATCAAGATTAATTAGATTCAGAGGTAAGAACATGTGTCTTTAATATTAATTAGATCCAGAGGTTAGAACATGTATTATCAAAATTAAGCAGATCCAGAGGTCAGAACATGTATCATCAAGATTAATTAGATTCAGAGGTCAGAATGTGTATCATCAAGATTAACCAGATTCAGAGGTCAGAACATGCGTCTTTAATATTAATTAGATCCAGAGGTTAGAACATGTATTATCAAAATTAAGCAGATCCAGAGGTCAGAACATGTATCATCAAGATTAATTAGATTCAGAGGTCAGAATGTGTATCATCAAGATTAACCAGATCCAGAGGTCAGAACATTGTCATTAAGATTAATTAGATTCAGAGGTCAGAACATGTGCCATTAAGATTAATTAGATCCAGAGGTCAGAACATGTATCATCATGATTAAGTAGATCCAGAGGTCAGAACGTGTATCATCAAGATTAAGTAGATCCAGAGGTTAAAACATGTATCATCAAGATTAAGCAGATCCAGAGGTCAGAACACGTATCATCAAGATTAATTAGATTCAGAGGTCAGAATGTGTATCATCAAGATTAACCAGATCCAGTGGTCAGAACATTGTCATTAAGATTAATTAGATTCAGAGGTCAGAATGTGTGTCATCAAGATTAATTAGATTCAGAGGTCAGAACATGTGTCTTTAATATTAATTAGATCCAGAGGTTAGAACATGTATTATCAAAATTAAGCATATCCAGAGGTCAGAACATGCGTTTTTAATATTAATTAGATTCAGAGGTTAGAACATGTATTATCAAGATTAATTAGATTCAGAGGTCAGAATGTGTGTCATCAAGATTAATTAGATTCAGAGGTCAGAACATGTGCCATTAAGATTAATTAGATTCAGAAGTCAGAACATGTATCATCATGATTAAGTACATCCAGAGGTCAGAACGTGTATCATCAAGATTAAGTAGATCTAGAGATCAGGACATTTATCATCATGATTATGTAGATCCAGAGGTCAGAACATGTATCATCATGATTAAGTAGATCCAGAGATCAGAACATTTATCATCAAGATTAATTAGATTCAGAGGTCAGAATGTATATCATCAAGATTAACCAGATCCAGTGGTCAGAACATTGTCATTAAGATGAATTAGATTCAGAGGTCAGAATGTGTGTCATCAAGATTAATTAGATTCAGAGGTTAGAACATGTATTATCAAGATTAATTAGATTCAGAGGTCAGATCATGCGTCTTTAATATTAATTAGATCCAGAGGTTAGAACATGTATTATCAAGATTAATTAGATTCAGAGGTCAGAATGTGTGTCATCAAGATTAATTAGATTCAGAGGTCAGAACATGTATCATCATGATTAAGTAGATCCAGAGGTCAGAACGTGTATCATCAAGATTAAGTAGATCCAGAGATCAGAACATTTATCATCAAGATTAATTAGATTTAGAGGTCAGAATGTGTATCATCAAGATTAACCAGATCCAGTGGTCAGAACATTGTCATTAAGATTAATTAGATTCAGAGGTAAGAATGTGTGTCATCAAGATTAATTAGATTCAGAGGTAAGAACATGTGTCTTTAATATTAATTAGATACAGAGGTTAGAACATGTATTATCAAAATTAAGCAGATCCAGAGGTCAGAACATGTATCATCAAGATTAATTAGATTCAGAGGTCAGAATGTGTATCATCAAGATTAACCAGATTCAGAGGTCAGAACATGCGTTTTTAATATTAATTAGATCCAGAGGTTAGAACATGTATTATCAAAATTAAGCAGATCCAGAGGTCAGAACATGTATCATCAAGATTAATTAGATTCAGAGGTCAGAATGTGTATCATCAAGATTAACCAGATCCAGAGGTCAGAACATTGTCATTAAGATTAATTAGATTCAGAGGTCAGAATGTGTGTCATCAAGATTAATTAGATTCAGAGGTCAGAACATGTGCCATTAAGATTAATTAGATCCAGAGGTCAGAACATGTATCATCATGATTAAGTAGATCCAGAGGTCAGAACGTGTATCATCAAGATTAAGTAGATCTAGAGATCAGGACATTTATCATCATGATTATGTAGATCCAGAGGTCAGAACATGTATCATCATGATTAAGTAGATCCAGAGATCAGAACATTTATCATCAAGATTAATTAGATTCAGAGGTCAGAATGTGTATCATCAAGATTAACCAGATCCAGTGGTCAGAACATTGTCATTAAGATTAATTAGATTCAGAGGTCAGAATGTGTGTCATCAAGATTAATTAGATTCAGAGGTAAGAACATGTGTCTTTAATATTAATTAGATCAGAGGTTAGAACATGTATTATCAAAATTAAGCAGATCCAGAGGTCAGAACATGTATCATCAAGATTAATTAGATTCAGAGGTCAGAATGTGTATCATCAAGATTAACCAGATTCAGAGGTCAGAACATGCGTCTTTAATATTAATTAGATCCAGAGGTTAGAACATGTATTATCAAAATTAAGCAGATCCAGAGGTCAGAACATGTATCATCAAGATTAATTAGATTCAGAGGTCAGAATGTGTATCATCAAGATTAACCAGATCCAGAGGTCAGAACATTGTCATTAAGATTAATTAGATTCAGAGGTCAGAACATGTGCCATTAAGATTAATTAGATCCAGAGGTCAGAACATGTATCATCATGATTAAGTAGATCCAGAGGTCAGAACGTGTATCATCAAGATTAAGTAGATCAGAGGTTAAAACATGTATCATCAAGATTAAGCAGATCAGAGGTCAGAACACGTATCATCAAGATTAATTAGATTCAGAGGTCAGAATGTGTATCATCAAGATTAACCAGATCCAGTGGTCAGAACATTGTCATTAAGATTAATTAGATTCAGAGGTCAGAATGTGTGTCATCAAGATTAATTAGATTCAGAGGTCAGAACATGTGTCTTTAATATTAATTAGATCCAGAGGTTAGAACATGTATTATCAAAATTAAGCATATCCAGAGGTCAGAACATGCGTTTTTAATATTAATTAGATTCAGAGGTTAGAACATGTATTATCAAGATTAATTAGATTCAGAGGTCAGATCATGCGTCTTTAATATTAATTAGATCCAGAGGTTAGAACATGTATTATCAAGATTAATTAGATTCAGAGGTCAGAATGTGTGTCATCAAGATTAATTAGATTCAGAGGTCAGAACCTGTATCATCATGATTAAGTAGATCCAGAGGTCAGAACGTGTATCATCAAGATTAAGTAGATCCAGAGATCAGAACATTTATCATCAAGATTAATTAGATTCAGAGGTCAGAATGTGTATCATCAAGATTAACCAGATCCAGTGGTCAGAACATTGTCATTAAGATTAATTAGATTCAGAGGTCAGAATGTGTGTCATCAAGATTAATTAGATTCAGAGGTAAGAACATGTGTCTTTAATATTAATTAGATCCAGAGGTTAGAACATGTATTATCAAAATTAAGCAGATCCAGAGGTCAGAACATGTATCATCAAGATTAATTAGATTCAGAGGTCAGAATGTGTATCATCAAGATTAACCAGATTCAGAGGTCAGAACATGCGTCTTTAATATTAATTAGATCCAGAGGTTAGAACATGTATTATCAAAATTAAGCAGATCCAGAGGTCAGAACATGTATCATCAAGATTAATTAGATTCAGAGGTCAGAATGTGTATCATCAAGATTAACCAGATCCAGAGGTCAGAACATTGTCATTAAGATTAATTAGATTCAGAGGTCTTGATGTGTGTCATCAAGATTAATTAGATTCAGAGGTCAGAACATGTGCCATTAAGATTAATTAGATCCAGAGGTCAGAACATGTATCATCATGATTAAGTAGATCCAGAGTCAGAACGTGTATCATCAAGATTAAGTAGATCTAGAGATCAGGACATTTATCATCATGATTATGTAGATCAGAGGTCAGAACATGTATCATCATGA
The DNA here is from genome assembly GCF_004210375.1 of Tachypleus tridentatus. Taxonomy (NCBI): domain Eukaryota; kingdom Metazoa; phylum Arthropoda; class Merostomata; order Xiphosura; family Limulidae; genus Tachypleus; species Tachypleus tridentatus. The sequence continues at coordinate 168,312,047 of NC_134825.1, forward strand.
TTAAGTAGATCCAGAGATCAGAACATTTATCATCAAGATTAATTAGATTCAGAGGTCAGAATGTGTATCATCAAGATTAACCAGATCCAGTGGTCAGAACATTGTCATTAAGATTAATTAGATTCAGTGGTCAGAATGTATTGTCATCAAGATTAATTAGATTCAGAGGTAAGAACATGTGTCTTTAATATTAATTAGATCCAGAGGTTTAGAACATGTATTATCAAAATTAAGCAGATCAGAGGTCAGAACATGTATCATCAAGATTGATTAGATTCAGAGGTCAGAATGTGTATCATCAAGATTAACCAGATTCAGAGGTCAGAACATGCGTCTTTAATATTAATTAGATCCAGAGGTTAGAACATGTATTATCAAAATTAAGCAGATCCAGAGGTCAGAACATGTATCATCAAGATTAATTAGATTCAGAGGTCAGAATGTGTATCATCAAGATTAACCAGATTCAGAGGTCAAAACATGCGTCTTTAATATTAATTAGATCCAGAGGTTAGAACATGTATTATCAAAATTAAGCAGATCCAGAGGTCAGAACATGTATCATCAAGATTAATTAGATTCAGAGGTCAGAATGTGTATCATCAAGATTAACCAGATCCAGAGGTCAGAACATTGTCATCATGATTAAGTAGATCCAGAGGTCAGAACGTGTATCATCAAGATTAAGTAGATCCAGAGGTCAAAACATGTATCATCAAGATTAAGCAGATCCAGAGGTCAGAACACGTATCATCAAGATTAATTAGATTCAGAGGTCAGAATGTGTATCATCAAGATTAAGCAGATCCAAACTTAAGAACATGTATCATCAAGATTAATTACATTCAGAGGTCAGAATGTGTATCATCAAGATTAACCAGATTCAGAAGTCAGAACATGTGTCATCAGGATTAATTAGATTCAGAGGTCAGAATGTGTGTCATCAAGATTAATTAGATTCAGAGGTCAGAACATGTGCCATTAAGATTAATTAGATCCAAAGGTCAGAACATGTATCATCATGATTAAGTAGATCCAGAGGTCAGAACGTGTATCATCAAGATTAAGTAGATCCAGAGGTCAAAACACGTATCATCAAGATTAATTAGATTCAGAGGTCAGAATGTGTATTATCAAGATTAAGCAGATCCAAACGTCAGAACATGTATCATCAAGATTGATTAAATTCAGAGATCAGAACATTTATGATCAAGATTAATTAGATCCAGAGGTTATAACATGTATTATCAAGATTAATTAGATTCAGAGGTTAGAACATGTATTATCAAGATTAATTAGATTCAGAGGTTAGAACATGTATTATCAAGATTAATTAGATTCAGAGGTCAGAACATGCGTCTTTAATATTAATTAGATCCAGAGGTTAGGACATGTATTATCAAGATTAAGCAGATCCAGAGGTCAGAACATGTATCATCAAGATTAAGCAGATCCAGAGGTCAGAATGTGTATCATCAAGATTAATTAGATTCAGAGGTCAGAATGTGTATCATGAAGATTAAGCAGATCCAAACGTCAGAACATGTATCATCAAGATTGATTAAATTCAGAGATCAGAACATTTATCATCAAGATTAATTAGATCCAGAGGTTAGAACATGTATTATCAAGATTAATTAGATTCAGAGGTCAGAACTTGCGTCTTTAATGTTAATTAGATTTAGAGGTTAGGACATGTATTATCAAGATTAAGCAGATCCAGAGGTCAGAACATGTATCATCAAGATTAAGCAGGTCCAAACGTCAGAACATGTATCATCAAGATTAATTAAATCCAGGGTCAGTACATGTATTATCAAGATTAATTAGATCCAGAGGTAAGAATATGTATCATCATGATTAAATAGTAGTTCCTAGAGCTCTAAATCAGAACACTCTTCAGGCTTTGCATGAAGCAAGGACTGGATGGTACCAAAAAGTGTTGTGAATTATTTACGGAGTTGTTGTTGTTTTGTTTCTTTGGATAGCAATGGTTTACTCTTTGGATAAAATTTCCATGGACATTCCCTATTCTTTGCCCAAAATTGATGTGCACTGGTCATTAGCCCATTGCTAAACATGCTCACCATTTCAGGTCAGTGGCAGTATAATGTGATGATTAATCGAACCATTCACTAGCATAGAGAACACTAGCATATGATCACCAAGGTTCACATAATTGCTACAGTATTAACATGTGATTTTCTTCACTCAGGTAACCAGTGTGGTGACATCTTTTGGTCAGCATCAGGTTTACTTAACCTTAGCATGTTTTGTTTGATAACACTGGGGAACACTTTTTCAGTAACTTTGAGTTGCATTGGATATTTTAACTGATTCTGAAGGAGTTTTAGGCGCTGATTTCAAATCTGAAATTAGTTTTCTCTAAAGCTCTAGTTTGTATGCAATTTGAGGTTAATGAAATTGTACAAATGTGAACTTGCGTAAACCATGTATAAGCATTTTCACGTCCATATATATAGATAGCTTCTAATATTTTGATCATTCTTTATTTGTTTCAGATCAAACATGGCTTCCAAAAATAGATATCATTGCAGAAACAAGCCTGATGCCTTCTGCTACATATGTGGATGCTACACACTCAATCGTCAGAGACGTAACATATCCTCGTTCGTCAAGCGTGCCTACAAGGCATATTTTGAAGTTCATCTTGGTGATCAAGACAAGCAATGGGCTCCTCATGTTGTGTGCCACAATTGTGAGGAAATGCTTTGAGATTGGACCAAAGGAAAACGCAATGGTCTGCGTTTTTGGTGTTCCTATTATTTGGCGCGAACCCACCAACCATGTAACTGACTGTTATTTCTGCATGGTAAACACAACGGGTGTTGGGAAGAAAAACCGACATAAGATTACGTATCCGAACATTCCCTCAGCTATTCGGCCTGCTCTGCACTCTGAAGAAGTTCCTGTTCCAGTTTTCAAAGGCTTGCCTTCATTGGACGATAAAGACATTGGACATTATACAAGCGAACAAGACAGTTGTGACAGTGAATTGTCAGAAAAGTGTACACAATCGGAGAACTGTTCTTCAGACACTGAACCTTTCCCCGTCCCCAAGCCTCTTCCCCAGGTTGAACTGAATGATTTAGTACGGGATTTAGGTCTTTCAAAGAAAGCAGCAGAGCTTTTGGCATCAAGATTACAGGGCAGAAATCTTGTTGATCACTCTGTTAAAGTATCATATTTCAGAAAGCGTGACCAGCTTTTTGTGACCTTCTTTTCAGAAGACAGACAGTTTGTTTACTGCCATGACATCCAAGGGCTTCTTAAAGAACTGGGTGTACCTTACTATAGTCCTGCTGAATGGAGACTCTTTTTAGACAGTTCAAAACGCAGTCTAAAGTGTGTTCTTTTACATAATGGGAATGTTTATGGAGCAGTACCTGTCGGTCACTCAGTGCATTTGCGGGAAGACTATGATGATATGAGAATGGTCATGGACTTATTAAAATATCATGAGCACAATTGGATCATTTGTGTAGACTTAAAGATGGTCAACTTTCTTCTTGGACAACAGAAAGGTTTCACCAAGTTTCCGTGTTTCCTCTGTATGTGGGACAGCCGAGCACAGAGACAGACATTGGGTCCAGAAGGACTGGCCTATTCGTGACACCCTTGAAGCAGGCATGCCAAATATCATACAAGACCAAATTGTAAGCAGAGATAAGATCATCTTTCCTCCTCTTCACATCAAATTAGGTTTGATGAAGCAATTTGTCAAGACACTGGAAACCGAAGGTGAATGTTTCCAACACATCATCACAGCTTTACCAGGGTTATCATTTGAGAAGATCAAAGAAGGCGTGTTTGATGGCCCACAGATTCGAACCTTAATTCGTGATGATCAGTTTGTTGCTAAGATGACCGCTTTAGAAAAGGCAGCATGGTTATCCTTTGTGACAGTCGTTACAGAACTTTCTTGGAAACAATAAGGCAGAGAACTACAGTGAACTTGTGAACAGAATGCTCCTCGCTTTTCGTGATCTCGGGTGCAACATGAGCATCAAGCTTCATTTTTGAACAGCCACCTTGATAGGTTCCCTGACAACCTGGGGCTGTGGTGACGAACAAGGAGAACGATTCCACCAAGACCTAAAGGTCATGGAAGAACGCTACCAAGGGCGCTGGGACAAAAGTATGATGGCTGACTACTGCTGGAGCATTAAACGAGATTGTCCAGATGAAGTGTACAAACGCAAAAGTTACAAACGCAAATTCCTACCTGAATAAAATACACAAACAAATTAATAAGCTATTCCTATAATTTCCTATAATAACGAAAAATTAAAAAATAAATAGAAATTTAAAATTGCATAAAATCTGTAGCTTGCAGACAAAAACCGACTTCAGATTTGAAATCAACACACTCAAATTGACTATAGAAAGGTCTTTTTTTAAATGCAACAAAATGAGTGTTCCCCAGTGTAAAAGACAAGCTCTAGCATCCTGTGCTTACAAATTATGTCCAAGAAATTTAGGAAATATATCTCAAATTTTGAGAGGTACGTTCTACTGTGAAAGAAAGCATCCGGAGTTACTGTTACATTCTTTCATGTATTGTTTGCTTGAAAAATTAGTAGAGATAGCATGATATGTTAACTGCATTGATTACACAGATTTAAACTTTATAACAATAACAAACAAAACAAATCAAATAAACACAACATAGCCATAGAAAACACTCAAATACTAAATAAAGAAACAAACATAAACAAATGCAAAATTAAAGAATCCTTACTTATACAACAACTCAAGCCCAAAATAAACCAATACAAAGGAATACCTTTATACCTATATTAATAAATATAATCAAACATCTAAGCACGCCCTCTACATTCTTACACGCGATTACTAAACCCTTTTCAAACATGTGGTCAGCTATCGGCCAGTTACTTCTTTCTTTCTTTGTGAACCTGACGATGACCGAAGAAGGTTGAAACATTGTTTGCTCCTCTATATAAGAAATTTTCTCATCTCAATCCAGCAGTTTTTACATATATATGTAACTTTTTCAACATTTTGTGGTGTATGTATGGGAATTTATATATACATATGTTGTATGATATTATTACCTTCTACTGAGGAGTGATTGTAAATATATATGGTTTCCATATAGTTCAATGACATTACATGATATATTTATTATATATAATATCTTATTGTAGTGGATATGATTTCTTTAAGTTTTTATTGCAGTTTATGAAGATGATTAATCTTAATTTATTGTGAATAGAATAAGAACTTTCCCTTCCCTTACTTTCCCAGTAATTGCTCAAGATAAATATATATTAAGTTTATAAAACATCTTTTTGTCTAGGCTGTTGACAACAACAGTCCTGCATTTGAAGCAGGACTTAAACCAGGAGACTTGATAACACATCTTAATGGTGTACCTGTGAAAGGACTACTTCATCCTCAGGTCCTCCATCTCATCTTGGCTAGTGGAGATTGTCTTAACATTCGAACTACACCCTTAGAAAACACCACCATCCAAAGCGGAGGAAGGAAACGACACCCTTCCTTCATTAAAATGATAAGACTAACTGCTCGAAGACGTATTGGGCAGGTAAGGAAGGACAGTCTGTCTGAAAGGAAAAGGAAAACTTCACTTCTTCGACGGTTGAACAGTAAAAAAGCAGGTACTGACTTTCATCAATTGGCACTTATCTCTCCTACATTGACTAGTCAGAGTTGGAGTTTTCAGCCTATATGCCAAGGTACTGTAGCTGAAAATGGTCTGATATCTCCAACATGTAAAGTAACTAGGACCCCTCTAAGTAATCTGCTTTGTTCAGCTTTTGACAGAAGCTATTCACTTGGGATTAATTCTCCATAAAGTAGTTATCTTAGCTCAAGTGCACCAAATTCTCCAGGTTTTTCTTCTCATTCCTCTCACTGCCCTAGGCCTAGCTCTCTACATGGCTTAAAACACAAGTTGACTCAGACATTCTGTTCACCCCGTCGAAAATCTGTGGGTCACATTCCTCTGTCTCCTCTTGCCTTAACTCGTTCTTCATCCTCACTTCCTTCAACTTCACCAGATCGTTCACCATCTCCATTGGCTTTTCTTTTGACTCATCAACCTGGCAGTTCACAGACAACTCAGAGCTTTCCAGTACAGAAAGGATTCTCTTTGACCACCCTGAACCACATTACTTTTCGCAGGAAGCCTATTATAAAACCTAAAAATGCAGAATCAGGACCTCTATTATCGTGGCAGCCTGTCCCTCCTGACGACTCGCATCCAAAACCTGCTGAAGGAAGGACAAGCCGAAAGTCTGTTTCTGAACAGACTTCTTCAGCAGTTCTTTCATTTCCACTTCATGCTAATTCTCGAGATGTTTCTTCTCCTTTTCCCGTTACTTCTCACATGAGTAAACTTGCAATAGCAAACTCCACACCAAAACATATTTCTAAAGTTTTCACAACTGAGCCTTTGTGACAAGAGATGAGAATATTTGTATACCCTTCAGGCGTACATCCCATGACTCAGTTACAGATAGAGTCTGTAACCAAGTAAGAAGGCCTTTCAACTCGGACAGTTTCTCCCAGTGTGTAGCAGCTATCCGAGTTGAAAATAATTCATTATGTAGTTTAGAGAAAACAAATGTAATAAAGCTAATGTCTCAGATGTGTTTCAGATGAATTCAGCAGCTGTGAAAAATGATAATGGTGAAAACTTGCCTAGTGGGTTACACTTTAAAGTTGAAATAAACAGAGACAGAGCACATTCCAGTTTGTAAAACAAAACAAAAACTGTTCTAACTGAGCAGACAGTTGAATAAGATCATCCCTTCAAAAGAATCTACTCACAATGTGCCGTTCAGAACCTCAAGATCTGATATCAAGCAATATAAAGTTTGGATCAGGAGCTTGTAATCCTGACTCTTTAATGTGGAAGAAAAGTCATTGTACTTTTAACAAAATAATGATTGAACTGGTTATCATGAAGAAAAGGAAATGTATTTAATGTAGAATGTTGATCTATTTTGTTTTGTCGGGTTTTTTAAAGAATCGGAAATGTCATAATTTATGATATTAATGTTTCCAGAAGTCCATTTCTGTGATATGTATTGTTCAAAGTTGTTTCAACAGTTCAGTTACATTTTTTTAAAAATTATACAACTGAAACTGAAGCCTGTTAGCACAAACAACATCACTCAGATTTATGGAAGCTGTTGGTTTAATTTTTCGAACTTGCTTACAGTGTGAAATCAAATAACCTGAACCCTTACAGATCAGAATGTAACACTTGATACTTACTTCGCATGAAATTCTTACAAAAAAAAAAGGTTGTGACTGTTTTCATTCGAACAAATTTTATACTGTGTCAATTTCATTGTTTAGTTTTCAGGTTTTACGTCAAATACTGTATTGTAATTTCATGTAAATACACTTACCTAGAGTTTTGCACAATAGATTTTATGGAAAGAAGTCATAGTGCATCTAATATTCTCGTATCTACGGATATATAGTTGGACTATTTTGTGTGATAATCTGGTCTTTTTTGTTTCTTTCAAGAAAATATATTTTGGTCAAATAGGAAATTAGCAAAAAAGAATAGGGTGTAAAAAATATACTATTCTTCTGTAAAGATAAAA